>NW_015297172.1:0-288 GCF_001447785.1 Gekko japonicus | reverse complement strand
TGGTCATATAAATAAATCATCCATTACAGGGTGATTGTGTTTCTACAAAGTACATGCACTCCATAGAGTGAACCAAATATAAGGAATACTACAAAGAATGCTGAGCTGCCCTTGACGTTGACTCAGAAACTCCAACTGGTGCAGAACGTAGTAGTGCGTGTTCTTACGGAGGCAGCTCTTAGAGCACATATCCAACCAGTACTCCGCCAACTGCATTGGCTTCCAATGGAGTACCAAATCCAGGACAGGGTTTCAGTATTAACCTTCAAAGCCCTGAGCAGCCTGGGA
>NW_015297171.1:0-288 GCF_001447785.1 Gekko japonicus | reverse complement strand
TCTCCAGGCCCTACCTGGAAGTTGGCAATCATAATTTCGCCCCTTTCCAGCATGTGTCTTTCTGCCACCAACAAAGCAAAGCAGGGGAAAAATCTTGGGGAGTATCTTCACAGGACTTGAACATTATCCTCCTTACAGATCAAAGGGGAGGAAAGGAAGAGGTATTCTGGTGAATGTCCAAAGTAAGGTATGGCCTACTGAAGAATTAGGGTTGTCAACCACCAGGTGGAGTCCGAAGATCTTCCAGAATGACAAAAAAATCTCCAGACTACTGAGATCAGTTCCTCT
>NW_015297170.1:0-288 GCF_001447785.1 Gekko japonicus | reverse complement strand
GAAAACCATCAAAAGCACTTGAAGGTGAACATGCCCTTATCCAGTTTGCTCTGCTTTGTGTTAAGTTTTATGCCTAAGCAGACAGAATCCAGGGAAAGACCAGCTGATCTCAAGGAGAGCAGTTTACTCGTTTAAAAACTTGCATCCTCCCCACTAAGATTATATCATGCAAAAGTAATTGGTAACCCTCGGTGTTGGAAAGGGTGTGGTAATACGGGCGCCTTCATTCACTGCTGGCAGACATGCCCAAAAATTCAACTTTTGGGGGGAAAGATATTTAAATACATA
>NW_015297169.1:0-288 GCF_001447785.1 Gekko japonicus | reverse complement strand
TTTCTCAGCGCCATTTTCCTCCTGCCGTCAGAAGGCTTTTTGAAAAAATTGGTAATTTATGTCTCGTGATCGCATTATAACGGTCCTTCCGCTGATTTCCTCTGAACTCCCAGCTTCTATTTATTTTTTAAGTCTGTATCCCTTTTTCATTACAGAGACATACCTTTCCCCTGATGTCTCTGCAATGAAAAGGGTCGGACACTTTCTTTGAAAAAAAGAAAGCTGGGGATTCAGAGGATCGGGCAGATGGATCATTAGAACATTATAACACTACAGGGACGTGTCAAT
>NW_015297168.1:0-288 GCF_001447785.1 Gekko japonicus | reverse complement strand
GCCTGGCCTAAGCAATAACCTTGTCTATAGCATGGGGGGGGGAAGTACAAAAGTTTCTGAACTCTTGCTAGTCTACAGTGCTGTACACCAGAGAATACAAGCAAAATGTCTTTTCTGTTAGTAAACAGAAGTCTCTGCTCATATAGAATCAAACACCTCTCCAATCTGTGTAGCTCTCAGTAAACTACAAGTACCTGCCCACTGTCTGGAGATGTCACGGTATGGCTGTGCTTTCTTCCTCAGTATGAGCACAATGGCCACATCCAGGGCTCTTTTTGTAAAAAAAGC
>NW_015297167.1:0-288 GCF_001447785.1 Gekko japonicus | reverse complement strand
AAAGAAAGCACAACTAGAATTCATTTTACACATCACCCCGATTCTATCCAACAGGTTTTATATGTCCCTCCTCCAAATTTTGTGCTTCGGCTTGCTTAATAAGGAAGCGCATGGTCATATCTTGTAAATTAACTATGCACATAACATGGAATTTAGTTTATAACGAGGCTATGATCTATATTTTTTTACTGTATGTACACAATGCTTTCTATGCGTTGCTGACTTGGTTGATTATGCCATTGGTGGCTGATCTATGATAGCTATAAAATTAAGTAATTTGTGTTATGC
>NW_015297166.1:0-288 GCF_001447785.1 Gekko japonicus | reverse complement strand
CCAAGTGGAGGCTCTGCCACTGAGCCACGACCTCACCCCTTAAATCATGAAAACCCATGGAGCTGCCTTCTAATCAAGGTCGGTCTTGTCCACTCTGCAGGATTTCCGGTAGTGGTCTCTCCCATCAGCCACTGCAGCCTTTTCCTTTTAAACTGTGCCGAGGATTGAACCGGGGCCCTTCTGCACGCCAGGCCAAGCAGGGGCTCTTCCCTGGAGCCCACAGCGGCCTTCGGCTTTTCCTGCACAGAGGCGGGCCGAGGCTACCAGAGTCTGACCACCGTAACTGCT
>NW_015297165.1:0-288 GCF_001447785.1 Gekko japonicus | reverse complement strand
GCTTGCCTGGGCCATCCAGGTCAGGGCGGTTGACTGCATGTCTTGAGAAGGGTTCTCATGGTCAGCTCCACCGTGAGGCTAGAAGTGTTGGTGTCCTTAGGTGGCAGATTGTTGGGAGGCGGCGTCAGCCTTTGCCCCCGCTGCCACCACTGCCTCACCATCACGGTTGTCACCTCTTTTGCCTCCATCCGACAGGAGTCATTTCCCCATTCCTTATTTCCCGGGCATCATTAAACACACTGCTGCAAGCTGCACGTCCTCCGTAGGGCTCCCTGAATTCTCACATCC
>NW_015297164.1:0-288 GCF_001447785.1 Gekko japonicus | reverse complement strand
TTTTATTTCACTTTTTCATCAGCTGGAAGTCAGCAGGGGCTTGCCTTTCCTGCCTTGCTTGTTCGATGAAAGGCATTTTCTCCTGAAAGGCTTCTGGTAGTGCTTTGTCCTCAAAATTTAAGTGCTGTTTGTGCTGTTCTAGATGTCCGGGACATGCTGTTCGAATGTTCAGACTTGCCAGAAAGAAAGAAAAAGTACTAAGAACATAAGAAGAGCCCTGTTGTCTCAGACCAGTGGTCCACCTAGACTAGCATTCTCCCTCACACAGTAGCCAGCTGGTTCCTCTGG
>NW_015297163.1:0-288 GCF_001447785.1 Gekko japonicus | reverse complement strand
CCTTGTATGGCCAGTGGGAGCAGGTTCCTGACAGAAATCTGGATTACTAATGTTCTGTCATGGTATTCCTCTGCCACAGGCCAGCATCTCACCCAGATAGCCCACTTGTGAGCTTCATAACCAGATATAGCAGCATTACATTCTTGCTTTACAGAATCCCTCTGGATAATGGTGATACCCATCAATAGGTCAGAGAAATGTGTAGAGTGCTCTGAACAGAACAAAATCTTTAAAAAGCTTTTTCGTTATTAAATTCCATGTCCCTCCTGAAGTATTGTCCAACTTTTT
>NW_015297162.1:0-288 GCF_001447785.1 Gekko japonicus | reverse complement strand
CCTGCAGGAAATGACCCCTGGCTATACCCAAGGCCAGGGCGCAGAAAGGGAATGTAAGCACTCGCTTTCTATCCAACCTCCGACTCACCGTGCTGCCTGGCAGCCCATCAACTGCGCCTTCAGGAAGAAAGAGGAAGCGGAAGAAGCTCCCATTTGCCAGACCGCCCAGAAAATAACATGAGAAAGAGATGCAGGACTAGAAGAACTTTGGCTTTGAACTGAATCTCTGCAGGCAGAGTGGTGTCAATGTAGGCTTTAGAACCCCCTTGGTGGAAGCCTCCACGGGCT
>NW_015297161.1:0-288 GCF_001447785.1 Gekko japonicus | reverse complement strand
CCTAACCACTACACCAAATTGGTTCTCATAACTGATGCTGTGACATAAATGATGCTTTTCTTTGCACTGACTCAAAGCATCTGTTATCACCATTGGCCTCACCTGCAATATTCAGATGTCCATTTCATGTTCTAGATTAGTCATGTTTTAGATTAGTCCTAGGGTACCAGAGTCTAGAACAATTTCAGCTCAGTTTTTACTGTTGGCTCACTACTGGCTCTGGGTAAGGTGGGTAAGCCCTGACCTGCATAGCCCAACTTAACCTGATCTCATCAGATCTCACAAGCT
>NW_015297160.1:0-288 GCF_001447785.1 Gekko japonicus | reverse complement strand
AAAAAATAGCACTGTTTATATTACATACTATTTGTCTTCATTCTTCCTTTTAAATAGTTGATGGCAGAATGTGGTGAGCTGGTGGTGACAGGTGGGGCTTATGTGTTCTGTGTATTTCTGGAAAGCAATCCAGTGAAAGGTTCAGGCTGTTTGCAAGCAACTGAAACTGCTTGCTGAAAAATCCACTCCCTGCTTGTGACAGGAAAGCAGGATGTGAATTGAACAGGTGTTTGCTGAAGCATCCCTAGGTGCAGAAACCACAGCCGCGTTCAGACTGGCAGTTTGGCC
>NW_015297159.1:0-289 GCF_001447785.1 Gekko japonicus | reverse complement strand
AAATATACTGTTCGGCCCCCTGTTAAGTCCTATCTTTTATATCCTCCCCAAAATGGCATAATGCCATAGAGTCCACTGCCCAAAGCAGCCATTGTAATAACTGTTCTTGCCATCTGAAATTGCTGGGTTCTACTCTTTCAGTTGTATCACTCTTTGGAACCATGTCTAATCTGAATAATAGGTTCGCTTTTACTGATGAAGAAAGGTCTAGAATATTGGGGGCCAATTCGGGGTTAAAAAGAGACAATAGGAGTCCTTCCGACTGGACCCAATTTGATTTTTTGAGTAG
>NW_015297158.1:0-288 GCF_001447785.1 Gekko japonicus | reverse complement strand
TTTATTTATGATATGAACAAAACACTGAGAAAAGTAAAGTTTGGTCATTATGATTTTGGTGATTCAAGCACACACAAGGGGACATTGAGCTATGTCCGATGCTCGCAATACGTGCAGTCACCACGTTATGCAAATAGGCCAACCTGCTTGTTTCCCAGTTTCAATGTGTGAGAATGCGTACCCTCATAAATGTGTACCGATGCTAGAAAATATGCATATTGCCCTATTCACACAAAAATGGTGGCATGCACATCCCTCCTCATATTGAGAGGGCTGCGCATAGTGCAG
>NW_015297157.1:0-288 GCF_001447785.1 Gekko japonicus | reverse complement strand
GTGTGCTCCCACAGAAAATGACCCCTGCAGGGAACCAACAGGATCTCTTGTGTACCTTCTGGTGCAGGCCGGGCTCTTTGGCTGCCTGCTGAGCTGCTCACTATCTGCCTGCTTCTAAACCACCAGCCCTGATGCTCCCGTGGTTTGTGGCCATGAACACAAAACAAGGAAGCTGTGTGAGCGAATGACTGTGGGATACAGCGGGAGGCCTGTTGGAGCGCTGTTAATGGTGAGCCTACCCGTGGGCTAGCAGAGGGAGAAACAGATACAGTGACGTTTCTTCCGTTA
>NW_015297156.1:0-288 GCF_001447785.1 Gekko japonicus | reverse complement strand
CACCCCTCTCCCTGATGTCCTGCAAGATTTAACAGGCCACCGATCAGGGGGTGGGCCCTTTAAATCTTGCAAGAGGGGAGGGGGCGGCCGCTTCTGTGCCCCTGAATTCCAAGAGGCAATGCCGCTTGGAGATCAGGCATGCAGGGCCCAGCCCCACCAGCTGCAAGTGTTTAAAGGGCCCCCTTTAAGTGCTCGCAACTGACGGGCCCTGCCCTCCTGGTCCTTTTAAGTGCTCACAGCTGGTGGGAATGGGCCCTACGGGACTGGCCATTGCCGCTTGGAGATCGG
>NW_015297155.1:0-288 GCF_001447785.1 Gekko japonicus | reverse complement strand
GCTGAGAGAGTGTGAAGGGCCCAAGGTCAGACAGCAAGCTTCATGGCCATGAAGGCACATGAATCCAGGTGCCCTGGGTCCTAGGGCAAAATTCTGAGCACTAACACTAATGCTCAGAGACCTTCAGATAGGTGACGGAGCAACCTCCTGCTGGCAGCAAGCCCATCTAGAACTGACATATATATATGGCAGATGGCAGGGAATTATCTGCTCTCAGCCATGATTTCCCACCTTCGAGACACTGAGGAGCAGAAGAAAGAATGGCCTCCACATAGTAACACTCTAGGA
>NW_015297154.1:0-288 GCF_001447785.1 Gekko japonicus | reverse complement strand
AAATGTGGGGAAACAGCCCCGTGGAAGCCCCCCATGTCTGCTGTGCTGTGTTGGCAGCCCCAGCAGTAATGGGGAAGCCATAGGAAGTGCTGATGCATGGAAAACACCACTGTGATGTCGGAGAAGTTTCTAGGCTGATTGCCCATTTCCTGGATGGAGAAAGGCTGAAGGGAGAGGAGCAGTTGGTCTCTCTAGCGTACAGTAGCCCTGCCTCGCTGACCCCAGAGAGGTAAGTAGGCAAAGTTTGTCTGCACCTGCCTGTGGATGCAAGTGCATGCTGCACATGGA
>NW_015297153.1:0-288 GCF_001447785.1 Gekko japonicus | reverse complement strand
ACAAGTCTCCATAGCTTAGAGGGAACATTTGCAGCCCCAGGTGTTCCCAGCTGCTTCTAATGGCTGCTAGCTCATCTCCAGGTCTGTTGACCCTCACCAGCTGCACCTGGGGTTTGCCTTTCCTTTCCTGAGCAGGATTCTGTGAGCTGCTGGTGTACCCTTTTGCTTCCAGCCGTTCCTCAGGGTTTTCCTCACAAGGAGCACCGTCTGGTCCCAGGTAAGCGAGTTCCCTCTCTAGTCCGTCCCCATCCCACGTAGATAACTCATTGTGGTAGCTAATTCGCTGAA
>NW_015297152.1:0-288 GCF_001447785.1 Gekko japonicus | reverse complement strand
CCCCCCAAAGGGATCTCTACCCCTCTGCCTTGGGGATTATTGTTTTTGGCTGCCTTGGTGGGCCAGTTCTAGCACCTGTGCCTTGAGTGTGGATGGTTGGTCTGGGGGTGAAAGGAGGAGCGGAAGCCTCAGAACCAGATACAGAGCAGCTAGAAGCTCACAATGACAGAAGTTCAGGGACTCCTTCATGGTTCTTCTTAGCAGATAGAGGACAGCAGGAAACAGAGCCGATTGATCAGGGCCAGTATCAGTAAGGCTCTCAAGGACGTGCCCAGAATATTTGGGGGG
>NW_015297151.1:0-288 GCF_001447785.1 Gekko japonicus | reverse complement strand
ACTCTACTTGGGGCTACCCTTCATGACTGTTTGGAAGCTGCAGATAATGCAGAATGCTGTGGCTAGATTTCTGCTCAGGGTCAGTCATGTGACCCTGATATGACTCTGATACTACAGAAATTACACTGGCTCCCAAGCCCACATTCAAGGGGCTTGTTTTGTCATTGTCCTCCCACCCACAAAAGCCCCAAAATGTGGTGGATGATGTCACCTAGAAGTGATACCATTGCACCGCTGATGTCTCATGGCGATGCTGTAGTTTTGGGGCAAATCTCTATGGTAAAGTTG
>NW_015297150.1:0-288 GCF_001447785.1 Gekko japonicus | reverse complement strand
TTTTAAGGGAGAAAATAATGTAACTCAGAAAAGCTTGGAATGTTTCAGTATTACATTTTGTCCAATTCACACGGATAACAGGAAAAATCTGAGCATGGGACGCTCATAAATCTAATGCTCAGGACCTTAGGGCTGAATTTTACTCCATAATAAAGGCCAGCACAGAACAAGCCATGTTGTATGGGTGACTCTGTGTGTTGCCCTGCGGGAGTTCTGTTTCCCTTGCACATATTTAATCAGGCTTTCTTGGGGGCGGGGGGTGTTCCCAGTAACATCCAGGAACATGCA
>NW_015297149.1:0-288 GCF_001447785.1 Gekko japonicus | reverse complement strand
TTCCTGGGAGTAAGCCCCACTGAATAGAAATGAGTAGGATTTTGAGTAGACCACCGTAGAATTGCTCTGGAAAGCACAGGCTTCATTCTTTATGAGGGAATATATGAAACATACCTTGAATGGGATTTTGTATAGTAGAGGTCTTGTCACTTCAATTGACTTGGGAGTCAAACCTTTGCTCATGCTCCCTACCCAAGCTGTTAGAAATACCTCATAAAATCATTCCTGTTCTAGATTCTTTGTTCTTGTACCCCAAAGTAACACTTTTCATACTTGAGCTACTTCTAG
>NW_015297148.1:0-288 GCF_001447785.1 Gekko japonicus | reverse complement strand
AGAATTCTTATGTGTTTGAACAGCCTGATCTCTTATCCTTAATTTCAGGCCTTGTTGCTGTAACAGCCCGTACTGCTGAAAACCAGTCATTATTCTTATCACCCCTTTTTCTTTTCCCCTCTGCAGACTTTCTCTGACCCTCATGGTCTTTGTAAACTACGGAGGTGGGGGATACTGGTTCTTTGAGCACGCCGCATGGAACGGTACGTTACAAGGTCCCTTTCACTTGGCTTCCTCCCCAAGCACTTTCCACAAATCAGCAATCTCATTATCGATCTCCAAAAGAAA
>NW_015297147.1:0-288 GCF_001447785.1 Gekko japonicus | reverse complement strand
AGGTCCCACCTGGAGGCTGGCGTCCCTCGCTGGGGTACAGGCTTCTTCACACCCTCCCTTGTTGGAGAGGCAGCAACGGAGAAAGGAGACCCTGTTCGGCTGCTGCTTGTCATGCAGGCAGGGTTGCCCACAGGCCTGAAGAAAAATGTCCTTTCCCTTCAATATGGGTTTGATGTGGGGAACCAGTTTCATAGCAACGGAGGTCAATAACATAACTTTATATGCAATGTCCCATTAGTCCTCTGTTCAAAGGAAAGGAATTTGTTTTCTCCAGGCCTGCTGGCAACC
>NW_015297146.1:0-288 GCF_001447785.1 Gekko japonicus | reverse complement strand
ACCTTAAGCAGCACATGAAAAATCCATTGTGAATTATGCAAACATTCAGTTCTCCGATGGTAGCCAGTCAATACTGTGACTACCTAAAACAGAATGCTGCTTTACACCATACATTGTTGTCAATGATACAAGCCAGCATTGTGCATCAGATACAACACCAGCAAGAGAACTGGCATCATCCAGCCACAGATACGCTGCCATTGGCTTTTAGAACACACTCCAGTATGAGTCGGGTATAGAAAATAACTCTCATTCACCCAGTAATTTACCTTGCCTGTCCATCCCCTC
>NW_015297145.1:0-288 GCF_001447785.1 Gekko japonicus | reverse complement strand
AGGAGAGCTCCAGTCACCACCTGGACGTTGGCAACCCTAGGCAAGCACAAGGTCATCTTTATTGCCTCATCACAGTGGTTTTCAGTCTGTGCTTTAGGACTGCCCCTGCCAGGGAATTCCTTAGAGAACCTTTGGTGCTTCAGCCAGTGAGGCAACAACCAACTATCAAAGAGCGCAAGGCCTTAGAATCAGGGCCCGTGTCATGCAGTCTGCATGGACTATCTGGAGCTGCTGTGACGTACATAAGTGCCATTCAGTCGCAACCGATTTATGGCGACCCCAGCAAGG
>NW_015297144.1:0-288 GCF_001447785.1 Gekko japonicus | reverse complement strand
AGGGTCTAGTTCCGTGTAAGGCAGGTTCATGTGTTCAACCGGGGGGGGGGGCACAGTGGAAAAAGGGGTGCCAGCCACCCGCTCTGTGCAAAGGGAGCTCTCGCCAAACTGCAGCTGGAACCCCGCTCCCACCATCTTCATCTTGCAAAACTGATGGGGGGGGAATGAGAGGGCTGGGATTAAAGGCTCAGCGGGGCCTCTTCTGAACAAGAGTTCGCAGCACGCAGGGGATCAGCGGGAAGGAGCCTTCCAGCCGTTTGGCACGGAGGCCGCCGTTGCATTCCGGAA
>NW_015297143.1:0-288 GCF_001447785.1 Gekko japonicus | reverse complement strand
AGCATTGCTACTGGCTATTGAGGGCTGTGGGTCACAGGAGCAAAGCAGGATATCCTGTGAGCAGAAGCAACTTCCCTCCGAGGGGACGAATGCTGGAGAGGGCCAGCACCTCACGGGATCAGTCATCACTGTCACGCTTTTCTGGGGAGCTTCCGGTTAGGGGTATCCGGCAAACAACGCCCTAGCCTATGTGGATCTGATCCAGCAGGGCTCTTGTTAGGAGCCACAAGAAGAATGAAACCTCCACGTGCAGAGACAGAATACCTCCAAGCAGCCCCGTAGCTAGGG
>NW_015297142.1:0-288 GCF_001447785.1 Gekko japonicus | reverse complement strand
CTAGCTTGGGCTATCCAGGTCAGGGCATGCATCACCTTACATTTACCTATATTGAACTTAATTTGCCACATTGTTGCCTACTTATTCCATGTGCCTATTCATCCGGGAGCTCTTTACTATCGGCCTTGGTTTTCAGCGTCTTCATAATTTTCTATCACTGGCAAACTTAGCTACTATACCATACACCTCCAATCCCAGACCATTCATGAACAAATTAAATAGCACCAGCTTGAATGCCAATCCTTGTGGTACTCCATTGCTTCCCTCTATTGAGACAACTGTCCATTT
>NW_015297141.1:0-288 GCF_001447785.1 Gekko japonicus | reverse complement strand
ATGGGATGCTCTCAAACAGCCACTCTGACGCAGAAACAGGAGAAGGGTTTTGGGGGGGGCGGATTTGTCACTCGACCACAACTCCCCTGGGGACTCCAGATCTAGAATGACTATTTGGCTGTGAGGATTGATGCCAGGGGCGATGACGCGCTTATGCACACACAGCTACCTGACCCACCGAAAAGAAAAAAGGCAGGGGAAACGGAAGGGGAGGTTCATACTTCCAAACGGCTTGACTTTCCAAGAGGGGGTTAGGGTTTCAGACGTCAGGGAATGCAGAGTGGAAGC
>NW_015297140.1:0-288 GCF_001447785.1 Gekko japonicus | reverse complement strand
GTTTAACCTCATATAAAACAGAGGAAATAATTGTTGTGAAATCTAAAGGCAATAGAGTAGATATAAGAGAAGGATCTGCCAATTGCCTTTGTACCCAGGTGGTCTGGAGGGAAAGCCAGCAATGGCGAACCAGATCCCTTGGAACATTTGGAGGGGCGAGGGAAGAGGAGGAACAGATGAAAAAGGACCAATAGGATAGTGTTTAGAGGTTCCCTAAGCAGGCTAGGTATCTTGCACTGTATCGTCAGGTAGTAAGTGAGTTGTTCAGTGTGGTGGCCTAGTTTGACA
>NW_015297139.1:0-288 GCF_001447785.1 Gekko japonicus | reverse complement strand
TGTTTCTATGTTATAGTTACAAACTACAACTCACACTGTGCCATTGCAGAAATGCCGGTTTATTTAAAGCCAAAGGTTGACCCAGGGGTGGTAAGTCGTTCAACTCAAACTAAAAACACAAATATAATTCCATTCAATTCTCCATACATGGGCATGAATGAGCTCACACTGATAATGGAAAACGTACGATATAACACTAAGAAATTGTCAAAAAATGGGTAGTACTTTAAAAATATACTCCCTTAATTGTAGGGGCTTAAAACATAGAATTAAAGTAAAGAAAATATC
>NW_015297138.1:0-288 GCF_001447785.1 Gekko japonicus | reverse complement strand
GGGTGTCAAACATGCGGCCCGGGGGGTGTTGTGTACGGTGACCACTTCTCCCATCCTCCTTCCATACTGCAAAGTGAGCTGCCAGAAAGCCCCGTTTTCAAAGCCACCAGTTCCCTTCTGCAGGGCTGTCACTGGAGATGGAGGAGAAACTGTTAAGACACATCCTGTCTTTGGCCTTCTGGCAGTGAAGCATCTGAACATATTTATGAGACCAAGCCTTAAGCGTGAACTTCTCTTACAGTACACATTTACTCGGAAACAAGTGACTCTTCAGTTCCACGGAACTTA
>NW_015297137.1:0-288 GCF_001447785.1 Gekko japonicus | reverse complement strand
TAAAAATATAGACGCCTCCCCGTTGTAAAGGAAAGTTGGAACTACCCACGCTTTGATAGAGATCGTCCTTTGCTTTTCGGTCCAGATGTTGTATGTCCGTGTGCATGTGAGTGGTTCGTCGTTGAACGAAAATTTCAAAGCGGCCGATAGATGGGGCTCTAGCGCTTCCTGTGTGTATCCTTTGGAAGTACAATCCTTTCGGAGGCTAGCAGTGGCTTATTTGCATGCCGTTGGGTATGTGTAATGGCTTCTGAACAAGGGCCGCTTCCGCACTGTCATTTTTGTCAC
>NW_015297136.1:0-288 GCF_001447785.1 Gekko japonicus | reverse complement strand
GCCAAACTGTTTCAATAGTAGGCTCCTGAATATTGTACAAAAATATCCAGACAGCCCCTTCCTCCTTCATCCCTTCCACCTTGATGTTCCTCCTGCTCATTCTCACACACCCATTACTTGCATCTGTTATTGCCTTTATATTATATTTGGGGTGGTTGTGGGAATAAAAAATATGGGGTGGGAGTAAAGGGGAGGTGTGGTTTTATTGAGTGTCAATTCATGAGCCATTTTATAAAGCAAACATTTGAAGCCCTAGGCCTCAAACTGGCTGGGACCAGGGCTAGGGCT
>NW_015297135.1:0-288 GCF_001447785.1 Gekko japonicus | reverse complement strand
TTTTCTATATTAACCCCTCTAGTTTTACACAAGATTCTGTTTTGGAAGAGCAGCCTGTCTTTGACTAGGAATAATTCTGAGTTCTACCCTGATAGGGGCTCTCCTGGGAATACGTCTTCCCCAATCTGATTATTCATGCCGCAGAATAGAACTGCGTAGGTATACTTTTCACACTTTTCCCATTGGTATGTCCTGCATATGTGTGTGTGTGTGTGCCTGTAAGCATTAATTTGGATAAATATGATTGTAAGTTAATTTCATGTTTTACAATTATGAGTACTGGAAGCC
>NW_015297134.1:0-288 GCF_001447785.1 Gekko japonicus | reverse complement strand
AAGTACCGACCCTGCTTCGCTTCCGAGATTGGCTACACTATATGCCACTGTAGCCAAGTGTCATTTAAAGAGGAAGCAAAGAAAGTTAGAACGGCAGTGGACTGAGAGTAAGAAGCCTAGTTTTGCACAGGCAATTAAGTTTAAGGCTGCATCTGAGCAAAACCGGCTTATGTGGAAGTGTCGTGAACTAAAAGATTATATGGGTTATAAAAACCTATGAATGGGCTTCTCAGAATCCTTACTTGTTACTCCTCTCTCTCCAGCCTCGTCCTTACAACTGCCCACGGC
>NW_015297133.1:0-288 GCF_001447785.1 Gekko japonicus | reverse complement strand
ATAAGATCTTGGTATTACTGTACGCAGACGATACTGTAATTCTTTCTACAACTCCAATGGGCTTAAAAGGAGAGCCTTAAAGGCATTCATTCAATTTTGCAGGGATGAACACTTAATAATAAATTACAAAAAAAATAAAGTGATGGCCTTCAGCAAAAAACCTAAATGGAGGGACAGCAGATTGAGTAAGTCACTAGTTTCAAGTATCCAGGCATGATTATTCATGTGTCTGGTGCACTGAAAGCTCATTGTGAACATAAGAGCAGAAATAGGACAAAAGTCAGCTCA
>NW_015297132.1:0-288 GCF_001447785.1 Gekko japonicus | reverse complement strand
AAAAAAAAGGTGCAAAGAAAAAATAGGAGACAGAAAATGTGTAAAATGATAACTGGTGCTTTAAATTATTCCTTTTTTGTTTACATTTTCACTTAAGTATATCTACCATAGTCTGTATTTTGAGTCTAAGATAATGAGAAGTTGGATGTTAGTTATGATGAATTGAGATGATTATGTTGAAAATCTTTAGAGCATGATGATGAGAATTTTGGGTTAAATCAAACGTGTACCTTCCTTTATTGTTTATTTTTTAAAAATAATATATATAATATGAAAGAAGTGAATGGT
>NW_015297131.1:0-288 GCF_001447785.1 Gekko japonicus | reverse complement strand
TTTTTTTGCCCTTTCCTTCAAAATAAATGAAATAAACCATGCCATTCTAAAAGTAATACATTTGTATTTATGGGTGGTAAATACATGAGTATCCTGATCTGGCCTTTCATGAAAGCAAGATAAAAAGAAACTGAGGAGTCTTTCATGTTCTGGAGCATACCTAGGACACGGTAGTATAGACCAGAATTGAGAATGCATGGTACTAGAAGGTAGTTTAATATTCACAGAGCCCTGCTTCATCACTCTCTTTGTTCTTACCTCAAAAAGAACAAGTTCAGGTGTTCCATC
>NW_015297130.1:0-288 GCF_001447785.1 Gekko japonicus | reverse complement strand
ACAACTGGACCAAAAATAATGGAACAGTCTTGTTTGGGGGTTTTATTTTGATTTATATCATGAATATAGGCCCCAATATTATGATACTATATAACAAATAGAATTACTTGAAAAGCCTAACTAGTTCAACTGTCTATCAGGATTGGTCAGGGTGAGACTGGGTAGATGAAACTGATGGTTAATCATACCTCTCTGTGTCTATGTGAGAGTGGAATATTTTTTATCTGTGAAATTTAATGTCTGCCTGGATAAGTTTATGTTGGGCTTATGTTCTGTAATCTTCAATAA
>NW_015297129.1:0-289 GCF_001447785.1 Gekko japonicus | reverse complement strand
CTCCAGCACTGCACCCATTTACTCTGCCCGGCGAACCTGGCGAGGGCCGTGGGGAAACGAAGCCCACTCTGATTTGGACCGGCTCCTTGCACAGTTGGCCAGGCAAAAGTGTGGCAGAACTGACTTCTATATGCAAAGAGATGACCATATGCCCCAAAATGGTGGTAGCTAGGTCTGAGTAAACTCTTTTGGTGTGTCATTAACTCACAACCGAGTTCTGGTGACCACTCTTCCCCCTAAGCTGAGTTAGTGTGAGTCAACTTACAGTTTTTTTAGCCTCCGGCTCACA
>NW_015297128.1:0-288 GCF_001447785.1 Gekko japonicus | reverse complement strand
GCATGCAGAAGGTCCCAGATTCAACCTCCTGCCATCTCCAGTTAAAAGGATCGGGTAGCAGGTGATGTGAAAGATCCCTGCCTGGAGAGCTGCTGTCGGTCCAAACAGACTAGACTGACCTTGATAGGTCAAGGATCTGACTCAGTAGGATGCCCTTTCATGCGTTCACAGAAGCACAGTCTTGTATTTGTAATGTAAAGGGTATTAATTGCAGCGTTGCCTTCGGTGTTGGTGGGCTTTGAGGATTTGTATCAGCTCTTCCTTGTATTTTGTGAGTACCTCAGAGAA
>NW_015297127.1:0-288 GCF_001447785.1 Gekko japonicus | reverse complement strand
CGGGGGGGGGGGGGGGGAGCACCTCCCTGACACTCCTGTTGTCGTTTTCCTTCAGTCGGATGTGGATTTCTGGGACAAGCTGCAGGCCGAATGGGAGGAGATGGCCAAGCGGGACGCGGAGGCCCACCCTTGGCTGACGGATTACGAGGATCTCTCCAGCTCCTCTTACGACAAGGTACCAGTGTCCGGAGACTCCCCTCCACGGGGCTGTAGGGTCTCGCGTCCCATTCCTGCCTTTCCTCCTACCCTTTCCTCTCGGATCTTGCAGGCCTGTCAAGTAGGCAAGGA
>NW_015297126.1:0-288 GCF_001447785.1 Gekko japonicus | reverse complement strand
CACATATAAAACAAGGAATCATTACATAGACGATCTCCCCCACCTGCACCTTCTTAATTCCAAATTACCCTCACAGCACCTTTATCACAGTTGGGCTATTCCTTTCTTAAGGACTCCCGGGATGTCCTGTAGCATGTGACTGGGCTCTTTTTTGTTTGCAGCCTTCTGTTGCTCTTACAGTTCTCTGGATCAGGGCCAAAGAATTTTCTACTATGTCAAAGGTATGGGGGGAAATATGGAATGGGAAAAATGAGGCCAGGGCATGAAGAATATGCAAAACAGATCACT
>NW_015297125.1:0-289 GCF_001447785.1 Gekko japonicus | reverse complement strand
TTTGGGGAGGGGAGGGACCTCAGCAGCACATGGTGTCACCGAGTCCATGTTCCAATCATCCATATTTCTTTCCCAGGGAAACTGATTTCTTCAACACAGAAGTCAATTTCAGTTCTGGGAGACCTCCAGGTAAGGTTGCCGACTCTGGACTGGGGAATACCAAATTTTTTTGGGGGTGAAGCCTGAGAAGGATGTGGTTTGGGGAGGGGGAGACAATTCAATGGGGTCGAATGCCACACAGACTACTGTACAAAGTGGCCATTTTCTCCAAGGGGAATGATCTCTGTCA
>NW_015297124.1:0-288 GCF_001447785.1 Gekko japonicus | reverse complement strand
AGAGAGAGAGAGAAACGGGAGTATCACATCAGAAAACTGCGAGGACACGAGAACCTGGCTGGGAGCGCTCCTCGTGAGAAGCGCTCCTGCCCTCCGAGGCTTCCGTCTCAAGGGAACGGTCAACCAGCCTGTGATCCAACGGTGTTGCAGAGCCAAGCACAACAGCCCTGCAGAGATGGCCACTGCTGCCAAGACTGAGAGGTGGCCATTGCGGGGTCAAGGCACTGCAAGCAGAGGGCGGCCTGGCCAAAGATGGTCCCTTTGGATGGCAGAGGGAGGGTACCACCC
>NW_015297123.1:0-288 GCF_001447785.1 Gekko japonicus | reverse complement strand
GCAACAGCTCTAGACTGACTAGTGACCCCCATGGCAACAATGAGGATTTGAAACTATCTCCAAAGGCCAGCATTCTAACCACTGCACCACAGTGGCCCATGTATATGCCTGATGGCTTATTTAAACCTCCCTATATAAAAATGAAAGCCTTTAGTTGAAGTCTGACATTTTGTGTAGCTGAAATCTTTTCTTAATTGACACAAGATAAAGAGAAATAATCCTTTCTTAATCCGAGAGGAAGTTGCTCTGCAGAGGCTAGTTGAACGAAATTGATTTACATTCATGTCC
>NW_015297122.1:0-288 GCF_001447785.1 Gekko japonicus | reverse complement strand
ATCCCTCTTCCTCCACATGGCCTCTAATATTGTTTCTTCCTTGTGAATCTGTCTCCCAGGTCAGCTTCTAAATTTCTCAAGATGTTTGCTTTGTGTTTGTTGTCATTGGTGGTGGACTCACCCTGACTTTCTACCTTCCTGGGTGTGCTGGCAACTCCTACAAACCTGCATATGGGTCCCAACTATGGTTTGGCAAATGGGAGGGGCAGGCTGTGCCCAGGGAGGGGAGGATATGATCCAGAGGCATCCTGCTTGTGATCCTTAAGTTATGTAGTAGTGGAACAAAGT
>NW_015297121.1:0-288 GCF_001447785.1 Gekko japonicus | reverse complement strand
TCCCCAAACCCTACCTTCTCCAGGCTCCATGAATTTCTCAACCCAGAATCAGCAACCATAGATACATGATTATGATGCTGAACGTGTGTGTATCTATACACGCTCCATTGTGACTGCTGTGCTCATCTGAGCAAAGTGTTCTGAGGGTGCTGCTCTGCAAATGGGTAAGATCTGCAGCTGCCCATATCTGAGCATTTGCTGTTGTGGTTCCCACCTTGTGGGATGGCCTACCAGAGGAGGCCAGCTAGGCTCCCACACGTCTATTCATTCCAGAGAATGTGTAAAACA
>NW_015297120.1:0-288 GCF_001447785.1 Gekko japonicus | reverse complement strand
GACTCTAAGCACTAGACCACTGGAACTGCCTGTCATTTCTGATTTGCAACTCAGGCTCTGTTCTGCATGCCCCCAGTTTTAGTGATGAGCTGCAGGACCCTTTTAATGGTGGCACCTGGATCCTGGGAATTTCTTCCCCCATTGTTTCTCTTGACTTCAAGCTTGTGGAACTCTAGGTGCCGGGCGAAAATCCTTCCTTCTCCACAGAATTTTGGTAGTGCCTCCCCCCTTTCTTTGCTGCCCCTGATTAGAATTATCCTTGTGCTGCTTTTGTGTCAGTTTTGTGGG
>NW_015297119.1:0-288 GCF_001447785.1 Gekko japonicus | reverse complement strand
ATCCTAAATTTGGCAATAAACAAATGATTTTTTAATAACCGGAGGTCTAAGATGGGCCTACAGCCCCCATCTTTCTTATCCACAGCAAAAAATCTAGAATAGAACCCAATTGAAGTCAAACCACTTGGAACCTTTTGAATCGCTCCTTTGGAAAGGAGGTCTGTCAACTGGGTTTTGAGTTCTGGGATAGTATTATCAAAGCCCACAGAACCCAAACATAACTGGGGATGTGACCAAAACTCTATAACCTTGAGTGATGATAGATAAAACCCAAGAATCTGAACAAAT
>NW_015297118.1:0-289 GCF_001447785.1 Gekko japonicus | reverse complement strand
CCCCAATCTGCAGATTTAGATATCTGCAGGTAGAGGGCACACCGGAGAAACAGATATATAGATTGATCAGTAAGAATTTGTCATCCCTCGTTCTGTTTATTCATGCTATAATTCACATTATAGTATTTCTCATTATTATGTGTAGGTGTGACCTGGATGGCACAGGCAAGCTCCATTTTATCAGCCTTTGGAAGCTAAGCAAAGATGGCCATCGTTAGTACTTGGATGAGAGACCATCATTGAAATCCAGCCACAATTATTATTAGATAGGCATATGGAGCAGAGGTCC
>NW_015297117.1:0-289 GCF_001447785.1 Gekko japonicus | reverse complement strand
TGTCCAAATAAAAACTAAGTGCCCGTCTCACGTCCAGGCAATGCCACTCCCTCTCCTTCTCAGACTTTGGATTGGGACAGAAGGAAGGAAGAACTATATCTGTAGACCTGTGAAAGGTGGAATTAACCTTGGGCACAAAGGCTGGGTTGGTGCGTAGCACCACTCTGTCCTCATGAAAAATACATAGTTCTTTATGTATGGAGAGGGCCCCCAACTCTGAAACCCTCCTAGCTGATGTGATGCCCACAAGAAAAACCGTTTTGAAAGTAAGCTCCTTCAAAGGGCAAGT
>NW_015297116.1:0-288 GCF_001447785.1 Gekko japonicus | reverse complement strand
AGTCAGTTTTACATCAAGCACTGAAGCTGTTGACTGTTACGGCTTGCTTTGATGCGGGGTCTGGACTTCTTGTGCACTTACGCACTTTGAATGTTGATATCGTCTCCGAATGCTGAAAAGTTGTGACTCTATTATTGCTAATGCATTCTCATTCACATACATTTTTATAGATATATATTGCCTACCTATTTTTGTTATTCTCCACAGCATTTTTGTTTTTTGCGTAACCCCCATAGAGGCTGGCGAACTTAACTGTGACTTATGCAGTTGAGATGAGTGAGACAGCTA
>NW_015297115.1:0-289 GCF_001447785.1 Gekko japonicus | reverse complement strand
CACCACTCTTAACCACTACACCACACAGGGTTATTATTAGATACCACAATCATATGTCACATTTATATAACTCTTTCAAATGTTCAAAGCATTTCACGTACTATCAACAGCTGTATAATGTTTAGCATTATTTAGGGGTTGGGGCCATGGCTGAGTGGTAGAGTATCTGCTTGATATGCGGAAGTTCCCAAGTTCATTCCCCAGCACCCCCAGTTAAAAAGAGGTGGCAGTAGGTCATGTGAAAGTCCTCTGACTGAGAACTTGGAGAGCTGCTGCCAGACTGAGTAGA
>NW_015297114.1:0-288 GCF_001447785.1 Gekko japonicus | reverse complement strand
TTGAACCAGGTAAAACTTGAAGAGGTTTGTTTTCTTGGGCAGCCTGTAACATCTGGATGAGGGCATTGCCCTGCAACATCATTTTATCATGAAATTTTATGAGTGATGCTATGGCAGTGATGGTCCAGAGCAGCACTGATAGATCCTGTTGCTGACAGTAAGGTGGTGGTGGGGGGACACACACAAATCCATATTTACTGAATTCTGTATGTAGAAAACCTCTATGTTTACAGTTAATAATCGATGTTTATTATTTAAAACATTTATTAGTCGGCTTTCTACCTTGCG
>NW_015297113.1:0-289 GCF_001447785.1 Gekko japonicus | reverse complement strand
TCACTTGGAGTCTCAGAGCAGCGTACAGCAGACAAGGTGAAGCCTGAACTCTAATCCAGGATGTCTGGCACCTCCCTCCCTGTTTAGAGCCTCCCCTTGAAGTTTCTCTTCTCCTTTAGATGGTCCCTCCCCTTGGTCACTTCCTGGGGTCATCCTTTTGGCTTGCCTCTTTCTTCTTCTTGGTCTCTCTCCCGTGCCTTGCGTGACAATGGGAAAGACAAGTGTTCCCAACGAAACAAAGATCCCCTGAGATTCCTGGAACTGAAGCCAGGTCACCTCCTGCCTACGG
>NW_015297112.1:0-289 GCF_001447785.1 Gekko japonicus | reverse complement strand
CTTGAGGCGCTGCGTGCCGCAGGTCTCCACGCCAATCCCAGGAAGAGCCGGCTGGGCTTTCAGGAGCTCCGATACCTCGGGTTTCTGGTGGGCAAAGGTCGACTCAAACCCCTACCCGAGAAAGTCGTAGCCGTGGAAGGGCATCCGCGACCTACCACCAAACGACAACTACGCCGGTTCCTGGGGATGGTAGGGTACTACAGCAAGTTCATCCCCCATTTCGCCACCCGGGCTGGTCCACTTACCGATTGCTTGCAGAAAACAAAGCCCAACAACATACAGTGGAGCC
>NW_015297111.1:0-288 GCF_001447785.1 Gekko japonicus | reverse complement strand
TGGAGATTTCCTGTAATTACAACTGATTGTCAGACTGCTCTGGAGGGTAGGTTCTATACACCTTTGAAGTCCCTCTCTCCCCAAGCCCTGCCTCTCCAGGCAGGCTCCACCCTCAACACCCAGGAATTTCCCAACCCAGAGTCGGCAAAACCAGTGGCATCTAAATCACATTCCATTCAAAAGAGAAAAGCTGTATCTGTGCGATATAGCACTCCCTGGCCAAATACAGCAGTTCACTAACAGAGTCATTGTAATTGTAATTTATTTCAGCTTGCATGACCAAAAGTC
>NW_015297110.1:0-289 GCF_001447785.1 Gekko japonicus | reverse complement strand
TGCTCGACCTCGGTGAGCCGTGGATTAAGGTCAGAGAGCAAAGAACGCACAGTGGACACATGGAGGGTATGTGCAGGTCACCTTTCCAGAGGCTACCTTGAGGCCGCTTACTAATAAAACAGTACCACAGATCTCCCATTCCACCTTTCCAGTAAGGCGAAAGATCAACGTCTTTGTAAAGAAAGTCCTTGTTCCTTTGTTTCAGGACCCTCTGTGGTTATAAATGTGTTAAATTCAAAAATAGAAGGAGGAGGAGGAAGAAGATGGAGATATTCCATCTTGTAGAAGA
>NW_015297109.1:0-289 GCF_001447785.1 Gekko japonicus | reverse complement strand
GGTTTCTTAATTATAAGTTATGCAACTGTTGATGTGTTTTTTCCCCAATCAGGACATATTACAATCAACTGGAAAAGCAATAAACATGAAAGGCATAAAACAAATGTAAATCAGCAGTCAAAAATTCAGTGGAAACCAAATGGACTGGGGGGAAAACATGTAAAAGAGGGATGGAAAAATTCCTTGATCATTCAAGAAATGAAAATTGGCAGGTTTATGCATCTGTGCTTTGGTACATTTCTTCTACCAGTGTATAATTCCATTGGCACAGTGATCTTATAGTGGTTTA
>NW_015297108.1:0-289 GCF_001447785.1 Gekko japonicus | reverse complement strand
CCCCCCCATACATTCTAGAGTCCTTAATGACTTTTTCCCCATGCAGGTCCAAGGAGCCCCAGGCAAAGGCTTTTCTGGTTGTTCAAAAAGGGAACACCTTTCTCTTTTTCAGAACCTTATTTTGAAATGTAAATGGCTCATTTTAGGACCAATTATTTCCATATGTAGAGAAGGAAACTGGGTAACAAAATAAACATAATGATATTTAACAAAACTACTGTTTCTAAATGGCTCACATCCTACATTCATGAAGAGTAACATCAAACTATAATCAGTTTTGAGCTATTAG
>NW_015297107.1:0-289 GCF_001447785.1 Gekko japonicus | reverse complement strand
CCCCCCCCCCCCCCCCGTTTCCATTTTCCTGACATGAAATGGCAGTGGGCAACCACCATTCGCCCTCTTGGGGAAACTTAACATATACTGATGGGTTGCAACTTAAGTTTCCCCTATTGGGCAGATAGTGGCACCCGAGGCCAAGTTCAGATTGGGAAAACAACACAGAGGACGCATGAGTTAGGCCTGGCTTGGCTCATTCCAGGGAATCACTACTCCCTCCCTGTTTCCTTTGGCTTAATAGAAGTTGTAATTGGTTCTCAGCCTGTGCAAGCAATATAAAACATTT
>NW_015297106.1:0-289 GCF_001447785.1 Gekko japonicus | reverse complement strand
ACAACAGGGCAGAGAGGCCGGGGCCTTCCGCAGATGTTGTCTACTGGCACTGAGGTTCAGAGGTGGACTGCTTCTGAACATGGAGGTTCTCTTCAGCCACCAGAAGGCAAGCGTAGATGTGAAGACCTGGTTTCAGGGGCGATGCGGTCAGGATGGTTCTGGCAACACGCATATCTTCTGTCCTTTCCCGTCGCCTGCACAACTCCCCACCCCAAAATTATCCGCAGTGTCTCTTTCCCCCCGACGCAACTTGTCACTGTGAATGGAATGCTTCCATGTTCGTTCGTTC
>NW_015297105.1:0-289 GCF_001447785.1 Gekko japonicus | reverse complement strand
GAAACGGCTTTATTGAGCACGTGTGAAAGTGCCCCTGCAGAAAGGTTTCATGGCAGAGTAGGGATCTGAATCCAGGTCACATGGATCCTGGTCCAACATAATAACCCACCACACTGCACTAACCACATGGGCTATTTAGAGTTCTTTGGAAATTTGGGGAGACCCACTGCTATGGTCTGAGTAAGTGGGGCAATTAATGCCCCAGCTGTATTAAGGCCCATTATACTTTGATTCATCTGGGAGCTCATTTGAATGAAAAGTGGGCTTATCTTCTGCTCCAAACTATCCT
>NW_015297104.1:0-289 GCF_001447785.1 Gekko japonicus | reverse complement strand
CAGTCCATTTTAAAAGATCAGGAAGAAAACCCTGGTCGAGTAAAAACAATCTGAACTTCACCATGGCTTTCCATATTAGCATTACCAGACAATTCAAATATTGCATTATTTTGGAGCAGCACTACACAAATGTGCAGAGTCTTTTTGTAAAATTATAGTGTTACACTATTCTTGAGGAGTGCTGTGCATGCACAAGAAAAAAGTGGGCAGAGAATCAAGATAGCTGGGGGAGGGGGTGCAAGCCACATCTGGTGTGAAAAGGAAGCCATGGCTAACAAGGGTGAAAAGC
>NW_015297103.1:0-289 GCF_001447785.1 Gekko japonicus | reverse complement strand
GGGGGGGACTTTAGTTGTTCAAGGGCCATTTTTTCCTCCCAGTGGAATGAAGTGCAGTGGAAAGAAAGAATCAGAGTTGCATTCTTATGACAATACTGCTGATTTTTAAGTGAAGGGTAACTGCCTAACATATCTTATCTAGTAAATCCTTTTAAAAATCAGGAGACTATATTACATGGGAAAAAAGAGAAATCCTGTGGTTTTGCAAGTGTAAACAAAGTCCAGAAGATCTGGACCGAGCGTTGGGGGACGTAGTGGGCTGGCTTAGCCTGAGCCGACTGAAATTGAA
>NW_015297102.1:0-289 GCF_001447785.1 Gekko japonicus | reverse complement strand
ACTCAGCATCCAGTCTGATTTTCCCCTCCGCAGCTGCTGCCAAACCCAAGGGCGTACAAAACTGCCGCCGCTTCCTCGAGTTCCCTGCGCTGCCACCACCTCCTCTTCCACCTTCTCTCCCTTCCGAAGCCTGCAGCAGCAGCCATTGTCACCCAGAGCACCTTTGTGGAGGACTTCGCTTGTCCGCCCAGCCCATCCATGTGCCTGAATGCCCATGTGCTCAAAGACAGAAGCCTGGGGGGAAAAAAATCTCATCGCGTGGAAGAACGGTCAGACGGCCCTAATCGCA
>NW_015297101.1:0-289 GCF_001447785.1 Gekko japonicus | reverse complement strand
AGCTGCTGCCAGTCTGAGTAAGTAATACTAACTTGCTGGGTCACTGCTTTGAAGCAGGCAGTTTCATATGTGTCCTTTCTTTCACCGCTAGCTACAGTGGTTGTTCAAGGTCTCAGACGTGTGCTTTATATAGCCCTGATCTTTTCAGCCTGGGATGTTATCCACACAGAGCATAGGCAGTACCACTGAGACAGCACCCAGACCCAAAGCCAGCATTGCTATTTATTTGTTCAGACTCTAAAGGAACTCAGAAAAGGGGATTCAGGTGGGGTAGCCATGTTGGTTGGAA
>NW_015297100.1:0-289 GCF_001447785.1 Gekko japonicus | reverse complement strand
TGGAGACTCTTTAATATTATAGCGTTGACACCAATCCTGGTACTTCCGCTGCAGGCACCAACAGTCCTGTTCTTGCACAGAGGTCTTGGAAATTTACAGCACTGTGCTTTGAAAGGCACAGAAATACATAGCTGTGTCGTTGGGTGTCATCTGGGTTATTTGCAGTGAGAAACGTTTATCACTGTCACGTCGAATCTGGAATCCTTTGCCTTGGAATGCTGCTTCGAGAGACGGCTCTTCAGACCCTCTAACCAGCATGCCGATGAGTTTCAGCTCGCGATCGGCTGCC
>NW_015297099.1:0-289 GCF_001447785.1 Gekko japonicus | reverse complement strand
TAGGAAGAGTTATAAATGCCTAAATCCATTGAAATGAATGGTTTGGAGCCCACATTAAACCTCTGGTGATGGAAGGGATTTCCCTCAGCGGAATGAGACTTCCTTGCCTCCCTGCTCCCACAGGAGCCGAAAGTGCCATTAATGGGGGGGGGGGGACGCCCAGCATCAGCACCACAGAGCTCTGTGTCAGGAGGGGAGAACCGGTCAAACTCACACACAGCAGAAGTTTTCTGCAGGATCCAAGCCAGTGATCCTTCGTGTGTGTAAAATGCCATCAAGTTGCAACTGA
>NW_015297098.1:0-289 GCF_001447785.1 Gekko japonicus | reverse complement strand
CAGTTTGCTCTTAGAAAGCATTAATGGCACAGCACCTGGTGAATGTCTGTATTTGAGGCCTTGTGTGCCTGGAGGGAAGGGTTTGCAGAGCACACAACAGACAACATGGATCTGATACTCCCGATATTTCCCAGGGGGCTTCAGTAATTGGGAGGAAGAAAACATTACCAGCTCCAAGCTTTGCTTCCAGACAGTGGCTTGAGATTGCACTGCCGCTCTTGGACAGGCGTCTGTGGGTCTCTGTGATGCAAGAGGGCAGCTGCTGCCCATTTTCTGCCCATAGTCCAGT
>NW_015297097.1:0-289 GCF_001447785.1 Gekko japonicus | reverse complement strand
AAAATTATATGTGCAATTAAAAGGCAAAATGCTGATATTACTCATAAGAAGCCCTTTGTACATTAGCAAGGTACAAAAGTCTGCTGACACTTTACAACGGAGATAGTCAGCACGGCGGAAGATTAATAGAGCCTCATAAATTTGCAGGGTGAATATAGGAGATCGGGGCAGAATAAGCATGTTGTGTTAGAGATAAATAAAGGGCACAGCCGTCATGACAAAACATTTAACAAGAACTACAGTCCTTTTCGTTTTGGCAATTTGCTTGGGCTAGCATGATCCTGTTTTA
>NW_015297096.1:0-289 GCF_001447785.1 Gekko japonicus | reverse complement strand
TTGTAATTTGGTGGCTGCCAGAGGTGGTCCCAGTGGTAAGGATTGCTCTACATATGGGTAATGCTTCAAGGGTATTTGTTGCTGACCCTGTTTAGCTAACAAGCTAACAAGTGACAGAGATAGGATCCCAGCCCCGACACATGGTTCACAGTCAAACACTCCAACTACACCACCCCAATCCAGTGACAGAGAGGATCTGACCCAAGTCACACAGTCCAACACTCTTCATTACGTATCTATGCATATCATATAGCTATACATTGATTTACCCTCTATTGATTAGCTTATT
>NW_015297095.1:0-289 GCF_001447785.1 Gekko japonicus | reverse complement strand
CTTCTTATGTTTTAAAAGAAATCCAAAACAAGTATGGTAACAACTGATTATCAGTTATTCTGATACACACATGCTATTTCCATAATGTCTGAAGCCTACCATTCTGAGATTGCTCTCAAGAAATGATACCAGAGTTGAGTTTATACACACACTAAATAAACTAGAGTTCAGGGCCTCAGATTATGAGGGCCCTCTTAATACTGAGGGAGGACGCTTAAAAATGATGTTACTAAAACACTCAACATATCTTAATCCAGGCCTGAAAAATCCCAGCAGGAACTCATTAGCA
>NW_015297094.1:0-289 GCF_001447785.1 Gekko japonicus | reverse complement strand
CTTCTGAGTAAACATGCATAGGATTGCATTGTTTTTGAAGAGCTGAAGAGGGCAGTGAGTGATTATTTGTATGCATGGCAAGTAACTGTTTTGAAATTTGTCTCCCTTGCAGCCTGCTGGATTGGGGTGTCTTTGAAGGAGGAGGGGGGACAGCTTGTCCCGTCCCTTTTGTCGAAAAAGGAAGGTAGTGATCACTGATGTGTTCTGAGGGCAGTGTAACTGCTTTGAAGATTGCCTTTCTTGCAACAATCAGGATTGGAGTGGGTTCACAGTTATTTGTATTGGTTTT
>NW_015297093.1:0-289 GCF_001447785.1 Gekko japonicus | reverse complement strand
CCTGTCTCCGGCAGGGGCTGCTCGTTCCTGTCCAAAACCCGCATCGTCCAAGAGCACGGGGGCCATGCAGTGATCATCGCCGACAACGCCTACGACAACGATAGTTCCTACGTTGAGATGATCCAGGACGGCAACAGCCGGACGGCGGACATCCCTGCCCTCTTTCTCCTTGGGAGAGACGGGTAAGTGGATGAGGGCCGGACAGCCCTGGGTTCAAATCATGTCACCCTGGCCGCAGGCAGCCTGAGGCGGTTGGCTCTTTCCCAGCTTGGATACTGCGTCTCCATTT
>NW_015297092.1:0-289 GCF_001447785.1 Gekko japonicus | reverse complement strand
CCATTTTATCCTGACAACAACCCTGTGAGACATACTACCAAGTTGCTTCTGGTTCAGTGCAGGAAGAGGTTACATTAATAAACCTACCTCAGTAACAGCTGACAGCCCAATCCTGCAGTATCCAACCTACTACAGCATACCCCCAGTGAACCTGGGTCCTACAGCAACCACTCGATCTGATCCTACAGGCATTCTGCTATTGGAAAGGAAATGTGGCTCTCTGTAGTAAAACCATCATCTCCTAAGCAGAACAGTACTGGTCAGTGGATTTAGAAGGGTGTAGCTCTGT
>NW_015297091.1:0-289 GCF_001447785.1 Gekko japonicus | reverse complement strand
GGCTTCTCTTATGTTCTTATGCTCCCTCTCACCTTGGGAACAGCATCGACAGGTGTCAGCCATCCAGTCCCGTTTATCCGTTGGAGCCACTGGTATCATTCATCTCATATTTCGGAGGCAGAACCTCAGTTCCGATGAGCCCTGCCCCCAACTGTCCTTTGCGTCCCAGAATTCTCACTATTCTCTTAGATGCTCTTCTGGCTTCCTTACTGCTGTGTCCACACTTTGACTGGGACGAGGCCCGGAACCAGAGCTGTATGGACGCTGGTTCCAGGCCTCCGCTCCAGTT
>NW_015297090.1:0-289 GCF_001447785.1 Gekko japonicus | reverse complement strand
ACTCACCGGAGACAATTTTTTAAAAACACACCTTGATTAAAATTTGGTAGGCAGATGAAATTGGTTTGTGTCCCTGATGGACAGTAGTTCCTGAAAGAAGAGTCGTGTGAGGTACCAATTCTCGACAAAATAGAAATACTGAGGAAGGGGAAACAGGTTATATAGCTGAAATATCTGAAAATGGAGGGGGATGGAGAAACCCTTCGTTTCCTAATGCCACCGGTCCTTGCGAGTTCCTAAAGCAGCCTGTGGGATGAGCTGTTAGGCCACTTGCCTCCTCCCCTGAGAA
>NW_015297089.1:0-289 GCF_001447785.1 Gekko japonicus | reverse complement strand
TGCCCTTCCTGGAAACAAAGATCTGAACTGGTAGGCTCCCTGCAGTGCTGATGCTGGCAGTGGGCATCCTTTGCAAACACGTTGATGTTTTATGCTACATCTTCCTGTCTGTTTCAGAATCCCAATCTCCAAACAGCGGAGGATGTCGACGACCTGCTGCTGGGGATGACTTCCCAAATTGCTGAACGGGAAGACAACATTGTGGTTGAAGATCTCAGAGGTAGAGTCTTTCTTCTTTCTAAACTGCTAGTGTTTCTTAGAGTAGGGGCATCTCTTTTTTCCAGGGCTA
>NW_015297088.1:0-289 GCF_001447785.1 Gekko japonicus | reverse complement strand
TTACAGGAAACCAGACAACAAAGACGTGGGTGACCTTTCCTTAAAGCCCCTGTGTCAAAATCTGTCAGTTTTGAGGGAAATCAAAGAGTGATCTGGCTCAGCGCCAGCAGTTCCTCGTCACCACAGGTGAACTACAGGAGTTCTCTATCCTCACCGATCTTTCGGACTGAGGAAGACAACAGAGTTGTCACATGAACCATTCTGGGAGTCACGTTCTACTCCGCTGTCCCTTCGGCTGACGCAAGCAGCTCTTTTCCCCAGATGCCTAAAACAGACCCAGGTAATCCCT
>NW_015297087.1:0-289 GCF_001447785.1 Gekko japonicus | reverse complement strand
AGCTTCTTAGTCTCTGGCCCGATTCAAACCTTTGGGACTTTCCATGATCACCTGTGGAGCTTCTTCTAATCCCATAGGATTTCAGAAGCAAGCTGTTAATGGGACACAAATCACTGCAGTGACTTGGGCCTGCCCAAAATGGAGGCAACGGTTCATATGTTCAATGCTTCCATGGATCCCGCAGCAATTCATGACCCAAACAGTCCTGATGCTCCATGAAAGCAGCTGACCATCTGAAATGAGCCAGCAACCACCTAATGTGCCACTCCTTCAGTCAGGCACATTGTGT
>NW_015297086.1:0-289 GCF_001447785.1 Gekko japonicus | reverse complement strand
TGAGGCTTGATAAAGAAGACCATTTTTGTAGACCAAAATATCAGAGGTAGGAGACCAACGAAAATGGATCTTGGCTTCGTGCAGTTTAGTTGTGACGTTACTCAATTTGCGTCTTTTAGCCAGTGTTTCTGGAGGCAAGTCAAGCAAAACTATTATTTTTTGCTCTTTAAAATTGAAAGCTCCATTTTGTCTAGCTACTTTTAAGACTTTATCCCTCGATCTTTGGTAAATAAATTGTACCAATATATCACGTGGTCTGCCTTTCCGTGCCAGTGCTAGTGGACCCAAA
>NW_015297085.1:0-289 GCF_001447785.1 Gekko japonicus | reverse complement strand
ACATCTATATGCACCCCTTCACCCAGTTAATCCAGGGGTTTGTGCTAGGTATCTCTTGATAGGTGGATGGCTGGATGCCACCCCAGAAAATCTTAACAATTCTCTTTGGGGAAGATATGTGCTCTTAGAATATTCAGCACCCTCTCGGTGTTACTTTCCCACTTAGTATTATACAATAAATATTCAGGACTTACCGGTGGGTGTTCACCGCCATGGTGTGGACCCTATTATGAAAGTAATAAATTACATCATTGTCTATATCTTTTTATACAGTTACCACAGTGAATAA
>NW_015297084.1:0-289 GCF_001447785.1 Gekko japonicus | reverse complement strand
GGTCTTTTTAACTGTAAGAGGTTTTCAAAGCTCATCTCTTTGGGCTGCTTTGTGTAGGTCACATTTCCTATACCAAAGTCAAATCTCACATGCAGACATGTATGTTTCACTACAGTCCCATTTGTTTTGCCCATTTTCACTACTAGCATTCTCAATGTGTTTCTTTTACACTATTTTAATAGCAATTTTATGCTATATATCCGTGATCTATGACATTTTGCCCGTGGCCTCCAGTGTGTTTCCTGGTTCCCACTTTATTCTTCCCCAAAGCAAACAGACAATCCTGTTA
>NW_015297083.1:0-289 GCF_001447785.1 Gekko japonicus | reverse complement strand
TACCTTCTCTGTGTGTTTTCAGGTATCAAAGGAAGTGGATCCGCATTGAACGGAATCGGGAGAAACAAATGATTGACTTGCACACAGGCACCCCATGGGAGTCCGTCACCTTTACAGCAGTAGGCAGCAACCAAGAGATTTTCTTCAACATCCTCCAGGAAGGTACAACAGAACCTTGTGGTTGTGGGTGAAGCTCAAAGCAAGAGTGGAAATGCAGCCACCAGGGATTTTTGTCTAAGTGGACCGATTCCCTTCACTGCCCTTACCCCAGTCCCTTGTTGTTGTTGTT
>NW_015297082.1:0-289 GCF_001447785.1 Gekko japonicus | reverse complement strand
CCTGCAAAACTCACAGGGCCCACCACAACAGTTCTGCTGCAACCTATTGGAGTAACTCCAACAGCTGCAGGTCAAGGAACAGGATATGGAGCTTTGTGGTTCCTTGGTGCAGTCTGCTGTGACTCCTCTTAGTTCAAACAGAAGTGCCAGCTGTTCCCAGCCAGTTGAGCTATGCAGTCTCTGGATCCTTGATACAACCGGGGAATCCCAAGACTTAAGGGGCTACATCAGTGCAAAAGCATGCTCCACAGAACTCCAGTGTTGCCTGCTACAAATTTACTGATGCTAA
>NW_015297081.1:0-289 GCF_001447785.1 Gekko japonicus | reverse complement strand
TGCTGCGTATGCCTCAGAAATGCATGCTATCCTTGCCAAAACAGGAACTGTTTATGATTTAAAGTGTATAATAGATTTCTTAAAATGTCTGTCATGTACATAAAAATTGCTCTATTCACATAAGGACTGGTAATAGTATGCCAAACTGATACTAGGACCCTAAGCAATTGAACAGAAACTAAATGTTTTATAGGTAAGAGTGTAGAATTCTGCCAGAGCATGGTGTGTTTAAGACTAGGTTTTGTCAAGACTATGTAAAAGTATTCCATAATCATTAAAAAAAAAAAAA
>NW_015297080.1:0-289 GCF_001447785.1 Gekko japonicus | reverse complement strand
AACTGCTAGGTTGGCAGGATATAAAGATACAGAAATAGTGATGCAGCCAAGCACACAAACACGTTTAAAATCTGTGCAGTGTTCCAGTGCGCATAAACAGCTGTATGTATGGCTTACCTGGAGGAAAGCTCCCCACGGGAATAAATGGATGGCATGGAAAGCTACAACAAAAGCAAACTCCGTGTGTGCCAGTTCTGAAATTGATTATGGAAATTCTCAATGAACAATCAGAAGGCAGGTGGACCAGAGCACCAAGCATAGTTAATCTGCAGAAGACAAACAGATTGGA
>NW_015297079.1:0-289 GCF_001447785.1 Gekko japonicus | reverse complement strand
TATGAAGTGGCAGCCAATTCACTCTCACCAACTGCCCCACTATGAACGTGGAAGCTGTGCTATTAACTACTACCTAACCCTTGCTCCTACTAAATGGCCATCCAGTGCCCAAAAGGGGCCACCCAAGCAGGCTGTAGCCTCCAAATGGCTGCCCAGTGAAAGCAACCCTAAACTGGCCACCTAGAAATACACACGAGCCTAATGTCTCAGCAGCGCCCCCTAGCCTTTTTGACCATTGATGTTCCTGGCGGCCGTTTACTTTTCTGTTAAGCTCCAAACTGCCACTATC
>NW_015297078.1:0-289 GCF_001447785.1 Gekko japonicus | reverse complement strand
GATTAGAGTCCACCGCTCTTAACCAGTGGCTGTGGCCATGGTGGCTAAATTGAGCCTCAGTGTTCATGGGCAGGAAACCTCTGAATGCAACCCGGAAGTGACATAGGGTACCTCTAGGAATCTATGGCAACTTCATGGTTTTCTGGTTTCCCCTGGAAGTGACATAGCAGCACAGCTGATGCTGCACCCTCCCCGTGTCCCTGCCCCCAGTCCTTCCGCTGGCTGGCAGGTTCAGCCTGGCAACCCTACTTTCAGGGCATCTGGCTGGCCACTGTGTGAGACCGGATGC
>NW_015297077.1:0-289 GCF_001447785.1 Gekko japonicus | reverse complement strand
CCAGCCTTTGTCTTTTCTGTGTGAGCTCTACATATCTGGGAACACATCCATAGACAGCATGTGCTGATCACACCCAGCTCTACCTTGCTTTATCTAAAGGCTGCAGTTGGTATCCTGGGTCAGTGTATGCTGGCCATTGTCAAGTGGCTAAAGGTCAACAATCTGACACTGAATCTGGAGGTGGTCCCCGTCGGGAAGGCTGAGGTTTTGAAGGGTGTCGTGCTCCCTACATTTGATGGGGCTCCTTATCTGATTCTGTAAGGTGTCTGGGTGTTTTGGATCTAGGTCA
>NW_015297076.1:0-289 GCF_001447785.1 Gekko japonicus | reverse complement strand
CATTTGTGCGGAAAACATCTGATTCTGTGGCCCCATGCTGGACTTTCCCGCAAGGTCTTCAGAATCACCAAGTCCACCCCGTCAATTAGGGCAATTGGACAGATCACATGAGTGACTCTACCCAATCAGGGAGAATCTCACCACACTACAACACAGCCAATCAGATTCAGGGCACGAAGGCAACTGAGAGTAAGGGCAAGAGAGGGTAGATACAAAAATGGGCAAGCAAACCTTGTGGGAAGGTAGATCAAAAATAGTCAGAAGGGGAAGGTGAACACGTTCAAGCGCA
>NW_015297075.1:0-289 GCF_001447785.1 Gekko japonicus | reverse complement strand
TAATTCCTGCTTGTGATTCATCCAGGCCTTGCATTACCTAGGGCAAATGCAGGCTGCAGGATCCTGCGCTCTGTATTCTGTGGATGTGTTATTCTTGTCTGAGCCCTCAGTGGGCCCACTGAAGTTTAATCTCAGGTAAAGTGCTTATGATGAGCAGCTTTGATGCTTCTACATGGAAGTTTCGTTCCAAACCTGCCTTGACTTGATTTTTCTTGAAACAGAACAGTGCAAGGACGTTTTGCGTGCCATGTGAATGGGAAGCTGTGTGTTTCTGAACATCCAACCCACT
>NW_015297074.1:0-289 GCF_001447785.1 Gekko japonicus | reverse complement strand
TGACGACGACGACGATTCAACTGCCACACCACAACCACCACCACATCCTACTCACGTGCCTCGCAAGTCCTAAAACAACACGTTTTAGAAAAATGCATTTTGCCAGGTTAGTTTATATAAGCTCTTGTGGAACCTCCACTTACGGCAAGGGCTCAAAAGCCTATGTTCACACAGCTCACGGGTTAAGGACGCCCCACCCCCTGAAACTAAAATTTTAATAATGTTGTGAAAGAGAATCGTTTTCCTATGTGTGATTGTGTGTGTATACGTATATCTATATCTATCTATA
>NW_015297073.1:0-289 GCF_001447785.1 Gekko japonicus | reverse complement strand
CTCTTCCCCCACTCCCAGCTGTTACTCACGTCCATCAGGAGAGGCAAGCGGGTCACCCTCTGCATGGGGAGGATGAGGAAGGAGATCAAGGGCAGGCTGCCGCACTCCGGCTTCCGCTCGATTTGTTTCAGCGTGTCTTTAAAGGCAGGGTTGGTGGTCCTGGAACAGGCCGAGGGGACACCATGTTAAGTTCTCGCTTGGGCTCCTTTTTAGCAGCTTGTACTTTGGCTTGGCTGAGAGGCAACGGATTGCTGGGCTCGTGGAACTCACCACTACAAGATGTGGTGGC
>NW_015297072.1:0-289 GCF_001447785.1 Gekko japonicus | reverse complement strand
AGTTCTCCACGAGGTGGCCGGCTTCCTCTCGGATCTGGTACTCCAGGCTGGTCTTCCCCAAGCCCAGGCTTTTCAGAGCCATCAAGGAAAATCGTCTCTGATGCTTCCATGTGCGGCCAGTCGCCAGCAGAATCCCTGGTTGAAAATAAGTTTAAAAGCAAAGAAAAAGATTGTAGATACTCAAAAAATGAATAGAAAAAGCTTATACGGAGAACTTTCAGCGTATGAGGAGGTAAGGTCCTTATGTAAAGTATTCGTTCCCATCAGCGGTCATTTCCTGCAGGAGCGC
>NW_015297071.1:0-289 GCF_001447785.1 Gekko japonicus | reverse complement strand
GACTCCAAGTGAAAGGAGGGATATAAATCCATCTCTCCTCTTCCTCCTCCCCACAGTAGTCTGTACAGATGCTTGAATACCTACCGATTCAGTTCACAACCTGTTCACTGGTTGTAAACAGGGAATTGATTTTTCAGTGACTGGTTTCGCTGTTTGTCAGTCCATTCATGGCTGTTCAGCTGGTTGCTTTGCTGTACTCCTTCCTAACCATGCCGTACTGTGCAATTGGCTCTTTACCCATGCGTATTCTGAGTTCTATCCCCCGCCCTTATCATCCTCGCTGCATAAC
>NW_015297070.1:0-289 GCF_001447785.1 Gekko japonicus | reverse complement strand
AACCCAGTTCTCCCAGATAAGAGTCCGCCAGACTATTTTGCGACAAAGAATCCTGTTCAGACTCACTCCTTTTAGCACGCTTCATAATGTGCTGTTACCCGTGCTGGAGTAATCAAACGGCAGCAGGCAGGGAGTCAGCCCATTGGCCATTTTTTAAAAAGTATGTCCTTTGAGCATGTCCACTGGCACTGATTAGCCTCCTGAGATACGTAGTTTATGGGGCCGTCGGCCATTTTTAAAAAATTGTGTCCTCTGAGCAGGCGCACAAGGGCTGATCAGCCTGCTGGGA
>NW_015297069.1:0-289 GCF_001447785.1 Gekko japonicus | reverse complement strand
TTCTCTGACCCTCCCTTCCTGACTACTCCAGAGGAACCCCCATGTTCCAGCGCCAGGAAGTGGGCAAAGCGGTGCGAAGTTCCCCGAAGGCCCCGGAGTCCTCTCACATCGACCCTTCCGAGGCGGACTGGCAGGGAGAGGAGGAGGGAAGGGTCGGCCGGCTGGCTGGCTGGGTGTCACGCCAGGGTCCCGACCGCTGGAGAGAGGGGTGGGGAACACCAGAGACCAGACCCCAGCTATTGGAACCCAGCCCTTTGGTTAGATACCTTTAAGGCGTGGGCGGTGGGAC
>NW_015297068.1:0-289 GCF_001447785.1 Gekko japonicus | reverse complement strand
TTTGTCTCTTCCCGCCCGCCCTCCTCACCTGGGGATCCCTGGCCTGCTGACGCTTTGCCTTTCCTGAACGGCATTTGGCTCTTTTGCCATCACCTCCTTGCAAATTCTGTGCGGCCGAGACCCCTACGCCGAGCTAGCTCAGCTCTTGCAGAAGTTTTTACCCCTCTGAAGCAGCAGACTGACTTTCCGTGTGTGTGTGTGTGTGTCTAGCCACGTCCCCGTTCACAGCCTCTGTCAAGCAGCGTCTTCTCAAAAGCATTTGTCTATTCTATTCTATTCTATTCTATTC
>NW_015297067.1:0-289 GCF_001447785.1 Gekko japonicus | reverse complement strand
AAACTTTACTTGAGCCAGTTTGTGCCCATCCCTACTCTCATTTTCCAGGTGGCCTCACATTGGGCCCCAGTCAGATGAGTAACTGCTATGAAGCCCAAGATACTGAGTTGCCAGTTGGTCAACAGGAAAGAGCAGTCTGACCCTCCATCATTGTTCCCGGTTGGCAGGTTAGGGGCAGAGTCTTGAGAAAGGTCCATAAAACCAATGGTCAGAGAATTTCAGCCAGAAAGGAAGGAACAGCGTTGACATGACCAGAAGGTTTTTGCTCAGGATAACCATCTTCTCAAGA
>NW_015297066.1:0-289 GCF_001447785.1 Gekko japonicus | reverse complement strand
CTGCACCCGTTTGGGTGTCAAGCCCACTCAACTAATGAAGGTGGTTTGCGTTTCAGGTCTGCAACTGGCAGGGCAGGTTCGCTTCGCGGCTTAGCCAATTAGCTGTGCTTCCAGCCCGCTAAATGGATAGGCTTGCAACAATGGGCGTCAGGGGAAGACCTTTGCCCACGCCCCAATGGACCTTAGACCTAATCTGGTATTAGGTGCCGCTAATGAAGCTGCTTCATGAATTAGTTAGCCGGCATCTCCAGGCTGCGCCTTTCACAGCCCAATTCGAGTCATTTACTCC
>NW_015297065.1:0-289 GCF_001447785.1 Gekko japonicus | reverse complement strand
CACCAAACTGGCTCTCTGTAGCCAGCTCTCGGCCCTTCAAAATGCAAACATCCCCTTTGTGCGTGGCGTCATACGGTGGCTGCAAATCCCTCGTCGTTTGACCAATACCCTTTATTGAGCTTGTAGTGTGGAAAGTCAGTCTTTCCAACGCATCATCTCTGACATCATTTCCCACAGTTTATGAGATTAGACCTTGAATGGGGGGACGGGCTGGCGTCTCTTTGCCCCTCGTTTCCGAAGCCGGGGCGGAAGGATCGCGTGCTTCACGGCAACGTGATTGGCAGTTCCT
>NW_015297064.1:0-289 GCF_001447785.1 Gekko japonicus | reverse complement strand
TGTTGGCAGAGAAATGGATTTACAGATGCAAGAGGAGGTCAAATACTATAGACGGGTCTGCTGAGAGCCATCAGTGACCCCTGGAAAAGAGAGGGAAAGGAATAATAGAACAAAAAGCCTCTCTAGGAATGTATAATTACTTATGTTGATCCATCTCTTATCTGGAAAATATAGCCACCCCTTTTCTGTCACAGGAAAGTATTTCCCATGACTTCAGGTCAAGAGAGGGGGTTAAGATAAACCATTATACATTCCCAGATAGAATAAAGTTAGAATCCAGTGGCACCTT
>NW_015297063.1:0-289 GCF_001447785.1 Gekko japonicus | reverse complement strand
CACCAATACAAGCCACTGGAGAGCTGTGCCTGGCTGCCCTCAGCAGGCCCTGGCAGGCTGGGCTGCTCAACTGCTTCCCCCCGGCACCTGCCTCACATGCCCCCCACCTCACCTTGCCTGGCCGGTGGCCTTCAAGGTAAGGCAGATGTTTCCTGCCCTGCCCACTCCAGGGTGCCCAGAACAGCATGCGGTTTAATGGACCAGGCAGACGATGGAGAGGGAGGGAGGGAGAACTGGGGAGAGGAGTGGAAAGTCACCCTGGCCCAGCAGTCTTCCTCTGGATCAGCAC
>NW_015297062.1:0-289 GCF_001447785.1 Gekko japonicus | reverse complement strand
TCAATACTGCAAGACCTGTGGGAAAAATGTTCTGGATTAATAAACAAGATGGTTAATTATATTGGAACAGTAAAGCAGCATATGCAAATTGGCTTCATTACCATGTTAGTTAGAGAAATATTTTCTGCCCCATTCCAACATTAGCAACTTGAAATTTAGCTACAATAATAAAGTGCAAAAGTCAAGGAATATAAATCTACTCAAGAATGACTAGCATATGCTGTACAGAACAATTACACTTGGTTTTTATGGTTCTTTGCTGCTCTTTAAATGCAATAAAGAGTAATTG
>NW_015297061.1:0-289 GCF_001447785.1 Gekko japonicus | reverse complement strand
TCTTAACCACTACACCAAACTGGAGAAAAATAAGTACTAAATATTCCAACCAGTCCTGGAATCCCTGGCAGTATTGGCTGAGAATACGGCAGCATTCAATAGCCAGCTGCAGATGTTACTCCTCAGTCACTGATTAGTTCAGTCGTCCAGGGCAGTGAATGAACAAGTAGATAGTCCATGCCTTTAAAAAATGTTTTTGGAAACTTGGCATAGAGACCAAAACGGCAGCCAAAGCATTGCTTGTAGCTAGGGGGGGAAATATGGAGAAATAATACATCTTGATAGTTCT
>NW_015297060.1:0-289 GCF_001447785.1 Gekko japonicus | reverse complement strand
CATCCACCAACATGGATGACCTGTTCACAGCAACTGAAAGCAACACTGATTTAAGCTCAAAAATACAGAGCTGCACCAAACTTTCCCCCAAAATATTTTCAAAGCAAAAAGGGCATTTGGGTGTGAAACGCACTCTTGGGGGGGGACACTCTGCTTCCAACTATTTGCAGGTCTTTCTGTGTGTGTTTACAGCGTTGTGTCCTATGCCTAACTATAGTGTTTCAACTTTATTAGTTTCAGAGGGAAGCCACGTTGGTCTGCAGTAAAAAAAAAACAGGTTGCTTACCTG
>NW_015297059.1:0-289 GCF_001447785.1 Gekko japonicus | reverse complement strand
GGTTAAAAAGGTTAATGTGAAATTCCTCAAGGTCCGGACTGTAACGACCCACACCTTCCTGTTTCCCTCAAGGAGGGAGTAAGAAATCACACCCCCACAGTAACCCTTCTTTCCTCAAACCGCACTTCTCCCCCCTCTCGCGCCCCACAGCCGAGAACAGCGAGCTGAGCCGGGAACATGAAGAATCCCAGACCAGACTGAACCAGATCATCCGGGTCAAGACGACCCTCACCTCTCAGGTGGACGACTTCAAGAGGCAGCTGGACGAAGAGTCGAAGGTAGGGGGAAC
>NW_015297058.1:0-289 GCF_001447785.1 Gekko japonicus | reverse complement strand
CTGGGCTGGGAAGTAGTTCCTGCCCTCCTCCTGTCCCCGCAGTGCCTGTCTATTCCACCCCCAGCTCCCTCCTAGTGGCCCTTTTAGGGCCATCCCCAGGCATGTGCAGATGCCCATCAGGCCTCCATCTTCCTGGAATGCCTTTGTGCCCTGGTCTGTTGGGATGGTGTATTCCCCCATGTCAGGTGGGACATCCTAAGCCAGTCAGCTCTGGCCTGATTGCTCTGTGCATGGCCAAATTATGATTTTGGGTTCTCCTTTACTTGTTCCTGTCCTTTCTCCAGTGATG
>NW_015297057.1:0-289 GCF_001447785.1 Gekko japonicus | reverse complement strand
TCTCCATGTCTGGTTCAGTAGCAAAGGGTGAGTAAAGTTATGCTCATCAGACCGACTCTCTGTGCCCCAAACCAGGCAGAGCGACTTGATTAAAATAAGCAAATTAACTGATTATTATTAAGATTTATCACCTGCCCTCAACTTTAGAAAGCACAAAAAATTAAGATAAAAATAGTAGTAATTTAAGCCAAAATAATAAAAACAAAATAGCAAAATTAGTTTTCAGCACGGTTCTGAATGCTGAACAAGTTGCTGATTCCAAATTTAGTGCAGACGCAGCAGGGAATTG
>NW_015297056.1:0-289 GCF_001447785.1 Gekko japonicus | reverse complement strand
GCAGCGTCATTTCCAGGTTTGCACCAGAAGTGATGTCATTGCATTGGCGCAACACTTATTGTTCTCCCTTGCCCCCCAGAGTCTCCTGATGGTTGCCAGCATGTGGTGTTGCCAGATTCTGGGGATGGAGACATGGGCAGAACTAAGCATTTTGGGACCGCAGAACCCCTCATCACTACGGTTGCCAACCACCAGGTGCCACCTGCAGATCTCCTGTTATTATCATTGATTTCCGGATGACCAAAGATCAGTTGTCCCCCACCCCCCCGGAGAAAATGGCTGCTTTGGA
>NW_015297055.1:0-289 GCF_001447785.1 Gekko japonicus | reverse complement strand
GATCCTCATTCTTGATGGCTGGGTATTTCTCTGCTGCGTTTGGCTGGAGAGTCTGTAGTCCTTGACCACTAATCCTGGGGCACCCGTGCTGGAGAACGAAGTGGCAGAAAGGACTTGGCCACTTCACAGTGAGAGCGGGAGATTCCAATTTGGAATGTTCCTTTGCACTGAAAACAAAAAAAGAGACACTTTCCTGCATATAGAAAGCCAGCACAGCGACTCAAGAGAGGAGGTAGGACCTTTCTTCTTGCTGAGCTGGTTTTCTGTTTGCAGGGAGGTGGGGTTTTTT
>NW_015297054.1:0-289 GCF_001447785.1 Gekko japonicus | reverse complement strand
GACAATGTAAACTGCTTTGGTTCCCCACTAGGGAAATTAATGGTGACTGGGTAATGGTGGAGCTCTCTTCCTACTGGCATTCTCCTTACCAGCCCTCCTGCTCAGCTTTGGGAAGCACTGTAAAGATGTGTGCACAGTGTATGTGAAGAAGGTTTCTCATCTTACTTCAAGCTCCATTTCTATCACATTTCTGGCCTTGGATGAATCCCTACCTGAGTCATAAGTGTCCTAGTAAAATGGGAAGAGCCATACCTAAGATACCCTGACTTGGATAGCCTAGGCTAGCCTG
>NW_015297053.1:0-289 GCF_001447785.1 Gekko japonicus | reverse complement strand
CCACTTTTTCTTCTAGATCATTTGTATTTTGAGATATTTTAGCAATCTCTGCTTTTATCTCATCAGTTTCACTTTTTATTTGCTTTGAAATCTCGTCCATTTTTCTGTGTATGGGTTCTAACTCTTTTTAAATCAGTTCCGCAGTATGTTGGGACGATTGTTGTGATGATTGTGCCAAACAATTTTGCATCATTGTCTGGAGGTCCATCATTGATACCTGAGGTATATTTGCTTTAAGTTGACCTAGTCCTCCACCTTGGCCTGGAGGTGTATTTACTTTTTTAAGTGA
>NW_015297052.1:0-289 GCF_001447785.1 Gekko japonicus | reverse complement strand
TGTGTGTGTGTGTGCGTGTGTGTTTTAAGTGCTATCAAGTCACTTCTGATTATGATGACCCTATGAATTAATGACCTCCCAAATGTCCTGTCGTTAGCAGCCTTGCTCCGGTCTTGCCAACAGAAGGCCTTGGCTTCCTTGACTTGAATCAGTTCATCTCATGTTGGGTCTTCCTAGCATGATTGTCTTTTCCAGTGAGCCTGGTCTATTCATAATGCGACCAAAAAACAACAGCCTCAGTTTGGTCATTGTAATTTATGCGCCATTACCACGTACGCGACCGTTGGGC
>NW_015297051.1:0-289 GCF_001447785.1 Gekko japonicus | reverse complement strand
AGAGGGAAAAGCCAGTGCAGCATCAGCCAATGTCAACAAGCCCGCTGCAGTTCCCGGCTTTGCCACTGGGCCCACTGAAACTTCTCCCCCCATCACCGCTGCTATACTCTCCCACCAATGACATCACTGGCAATGGGCCCAACGTAGTTTCTAGGCTTCACTGCAGCCACCGTGGGGCCTGCCGCAGCTCCCCACAATGCTACATCCATCACTGGAGCCACTGCACTCCCATGTACTTTTTACCATCACTGTCACCAGGTCCATCACGGCTCCCACATTCTGCCACAGC
>NW_015297050.1:0-289 GCF_001447785.1 Gekko japonicus | reverse complement strand
GGACAAGGTCCTGGCAGCTGTGCGGCCTACCACTTGCCCCCTTGATCCGTGCCTGTCTCGGTTAGTCTATGCTTTCAGAGACAGTGTACCGCCTCCCTTGGGAGATATTATCAACCTATCCCTGCCCTCCAGGATATTCCTAGGGGGTTTGAAGGAGGCATTGGTGCGTCCACTCCTGAAATAGCCATTATTGGACCTTGCCAACTGGTTTTGAATGTTTTGTTTCTGGGTAAGGTAGTTGACAGGGTGGTGGCTGAGCAGCTCTAGGTATTCTTGGATGATGCCTCCA
>NW_015297049.1:0-289 GCF_001447785.1 Gekko japonicus | reverse complement strand
TCGTTTCTCTGAGACACATTAAGCCAGTTTCTTATGTAGAGGGTCCTAGAGCCAATGAAAGGCAGAACAGATTTCATGGCAGAAATGGGCCATCTCTCCCCACTGCATCTGTCAAAACCACCTTAAATGGCCAAAGGCCTATTCAAACTACAAAGCAAGATTTTGTACACTGGTATCTGCCGCACAATTTTGGTAAAGAATCACAAAGGAAAATGTACAGTTCCAAAAACTTGTGGACATATGATGGGTACATGCAAGGCAGCCAGTTTCCCCATCACACTGGCACTGT
>NW_015297048.1:0-289 GCF_001447785.1 Gekko japonicus | reverse complement strand
TTCTGAGGAAGAAAGGGCTAGAATATTAGGTACCAACACAGGCCTCATAAGAGGCACCAGAAATCCCTCCGATTGGGCTCAATTGGACTTTCTCAGTAAGAAATCGATTAGGATGTCATTACATGCTGCATCCCTCACGGAATATTGTAATTCCGATTTGATTCCTAGAGGTTTAAGATTGCAGAAAGGACCAGCTATGTTCCTCCACAAAGAGGAATTCAAGAATAAATGGATAGCAATTCTTAATAAATGTTCATTCGATTTAATGCTCCTTATTATAGATGAAGCA
>NW_015297047.1:0-289 GCF_001447785.1 Gekko japonicus | reverse complement strand
GAGCAGGGTGTGTTGTTGTTGCTGTTTTTCTTCGGCTCTGTTTCACGGTGGGTTCTTTCGTTCTTTCTATTTGAAAACCCTGCCTAAGCCTTTGCTGCTAGGCAGCCTGCCCCTGCCTCATAAATGTCAACAAGAGGTAGCAGTTATTCAGTGATGAAAGAAAGGTACTCTGTGCATGCACAGAGACATTTCTCTGCACATATCTCAGGATGCAGCTATGCTCGGGCAGGACTTGGAGGGTATGTGCAGCACCTTCCTTTTTTAAAAAGTCAAGAATCGTTGGGGGGGG
>NW_015297046.1:0-289 GCF_001447785.1 Gekko japonicus | reverse complement strand
TTATTGTAAGTAAGATCCAATTGTGTAGGCTCTATACCACTTAATGTGTCGTGCGAATACTTGTGCTTCAGTTCTTCCTGGTGGTTCCAAATTTCTAATAGCCTAATGCACTGGTTATTAAATGTCCCATTTTGTGGATGGTACTGACTCACTAGGTGTAACCTTGCCCTAAATCCCTATGAGAAAGACGAACTATAAATAACGTTAATGAAATAAACATAATATTCTCAGCTGGTCTCCCATCCAGCCAGTTCACAAACCCAGATTTTAGCAGGAGGATTATTATCAC
>NW_015297045.1:0-289 GCF_001447785.1 Gekko japonicus | reverse complement strand
GAATTATTTTATAGGCTGTCTCCTCTTCCTGCATAGTCAGGTGACTGCTGTGAATGCCGTGTTTATGGTTCCGACGTCCGTGGGATGTCTGAACCTTAATCTAGATTCTGAATTTTAATAGTGGCAAGTTTCTGAACTTTACTAGACTTTCCCAGAGGGACAGGGAATAACTGGGAGATTCCAGTTCTCACCCTGAATGCCCACTGACTTTGGACCCTTCACTCCCACACAGGCATGTGCCCTCTAGCAATGCGAAATACCATGTGTAATGTACTCCGCCATGACCACG
>NW_015297044.1:0-289 GCF_001447785.1 Gekko japonicus | reverse complement strand
TAATAAAATGTATTCCAGCACAAGTTTTTATTCCAGCATAAACTGTGTGAGTCTCTGACATGCCACCTCTGCTATTCTATTTTGCTGCTACCCATCTGGAACAATACACACAGTGTATAAAAATGTCCAAAGGGATGACCTGGAGTATTCATTGATAGCAGGAGGAGAGCACAACACACCTTTTAAGTAGCAAACTTGTGCCAACATGTTTCAAACAATAGTGCTTCCAAGAACTAAGATCCCTGGCATAGATCTCACATAGTGCAAGTATGATCATATTTGGTATTTG
>NW_015297043.1:0-289 GCF_001447785.1 Gekko japonicus | reverse complement strand
AAGAAGCAAAGGTCTCAAGGAGGCCCTTGGGTTAGAAGAGGCCTCCTTGACCGGGAGAACGTCACCACCGTTAGCTGAGCAGAGCGGTCAGATCCTGTCCACAGAACGGGTTTCGTGTGCTGTTTACAGACCGGCTCAGGGGAAAACACTCTGGAGCAGAATAAGGCCCTCTTGGGCCAGGTGGGCGTGAAGCCAAAAAACTAGTCCTCAGAAGCTAGTATGAATGGTCGTGTAACTGGGGCATTTCTGAGAAGTCACCTGGGTTTAAGGAACGTGCTTTATTTCCACC
>NW_015297042.1:0-289 GCF_001447785.1 Gekko japonicus | reverse complement strand
CAGTTAGGAATATGTAGTGTAAGACCCCCAAGTCTGCTTCCCATACTTTCCCTTATTTTCCTTCAAAGCATCGATTCTTACAATACTGGTGGGAAGTTGCCCCAGGGCAGTGGAAAAACAGTTTTGGGGGAGCCTAATATAGCCAGGGGCTCTCATCTTGTTTGCCCCTTGTTTAATGCCAAGACTGAGCAATCTCACACTAACTAGGGGCTCGCATGTTCATCATCTTTCTTCTTGTATTCCAGAAGACCTCCTAATGACCCTGACAATCACATAAGTCTTTGGCACA
>NW_015297041.1:0-289 GCF_001447785.1 Gekko japonicus | reverse complement strand
TGCAGACACACACCCACACACCCAAAAAAATCTCACAACACCGGTGTCACACAGGAAGTGACATCATCCTGTCAGAGACGTCCAGGCAACACTCTGGTATTTGGGCGAAAACTCTGTGGTAAAACCAGCCTCCACCATAGAGTTTTGGCCCAAATACCAGAGTGCCAACTGGACGTCGCTGGTGTCACTTCCTGTGTGACACCAATGACAAGACCTGGGCCTTTCTCTTTCTCAGGTAAGTCCCCCCACCAACCAGATGATTGGCAGCAGGGCTTTTTTTGTAGAAAAA
>NW_015297040.1:0-289 GCF_001447785.1 Gekko japonicus | reverse complement strand
TAGGTCCGTTTAAGGAATGCTCTGAAAATCCCCTTCCGGACCTCTCTTCCGAAATGAACAGTCATTACGCATATGCAAAATGCAGAATTTTAACACAACGCTAACTCGATAAACAACATTTGCTTATAGAGCGTTGGCGCCAGTGGATTAGATGTGAAGGACGAACTGTTTTCCATCTAAGCAATCAAACAAATGGATGAACAAGACGAAAATGATTAGAGAACTTGAACTGTTCTATTATTAACCGGCAGTTTGCATACATGCCTCCAATTAATGACTAGAAAATGGG
>NW_015297039.1:0-289 GCF_001447785.1 Gekko japonicus | reverse complement strand
GAGTCTGCACTCCTAAGCACTACACCACACTGATAAGTATCATTTTTTCTATTCGTTTTAACATCTACAACCATTAATTTTAAACCCGTGTGCGTTGTTACAGGTTCTCACCCCCCCTCAAAAAACGACACCACCACCACCACAACCCTCTAGGAATTGTAATTTTGTGAAGGAGTGAAGTTCCGACTTTTTGTTTGTTTATTTATTTAAGACCCTGCCTTTCTTCCCAGTGGGGACCCAAAGCAACTGACACCAGACCACTCCTCCATTTTCTCCTCACAACAGCCCT
>NW_015297038.1:0-289 GCF_001447785.1 Gekko japonicus | reverse complement strand
CCCCCCCACTGCAGTGACCCTAAGGATGAAGGACCTCCGAAATGTCCTCTCACCAGCAGCCTCCCTCAGGACTTGCAAACCGGAGGCCTTTGGGGCTTCCCCGTCGGAGTCGACCCATCTCCTGCCGCCTTCGGCTCTCCCAAGCGATATTGTCTTATCGAATGAGCCTTGTCTTCTCAGGATGGGACCAAAGTACAGCGGCCTCAGTTTGGCCATTTTAGTTTCTAGGGAGAGGTCAGGGACCTGTAGTCCTCTATGAGAGCCAGTTTGGCGTCGTGGTTAAAGTGCG
>NW_015297037.1:0-289 GCF_001447785.1 Gekko japonicus | reverse complement strand
CTGGTTAGACTTATGGATGATAGGTCTATCACTGGCTGTGTGCCATGGTTGCAAAGAAAAAACTTTCATGTTCAAAAACTGTCATGTTCAAAAGAAGTCCACCTCTGAACACCAGTTGCTTGGGAACAGCAGCAAAGATAGACAACAATGTCTTGTGAGCTTCTTGGGAGCAACTAAATGGTCAGTGTGCAGGACAGAATGTCAGACTAGATGGAGCTTTGGTTTCCTTCTTAAGGGCTTTTCTTGTGTTATTATTAGAGTGAACTGCTGTCCCTATGAAGCGCTGGAA
>NW_015297036.1:0-289 GCF_001447785.1 Gekko japonicus | reverse complement strand
CTTCATTTGAACAGATATTTGCTCACTTGGTGGAGATTCTAGCGTCTTTGAACCTCAAAACAGTTATCTTTTGCTTCGGAATGGTGGCTTTGTGAGGGAGCTTTCAGTTTGGGTGAAATCCAAGATGGTTTATGTGGCATTTGCTGTTGGGTAGAGGGAATGTGTTCCTCTCACTTGTTACGTACCATGCTCACCCAGGCCCCAGGGGTGCATCTGAGAGCATCTCTGAACTTAAGTATGTTCAGATCCGGCAGCCTTTTAAAAAAAATGTTGAAAAATAACACATTGG
>NW_015297035.1:0-289 GCF_001447785.1 Gekko japonicus | reverse complement strand
GGGGTGACCCTGCTTAGCTTCTGAGATCTTAACTAGCTTCTAGCTTAACTAGAACCCTTAAAGTAAAAGGAAGCAAACCGGAAGCTAAATTATGATTTAAAAACTTTAAAAAGAAGTAAACAGCTGTATACCAATTATTTCAGCCTCGTTGGAGAGAAAATGAGGTATAAATGAAGTTTTAAAGATGGAAGATACAGAGGCAGGCAAAATGAAGGCTGCCAGCCTCCAGGTGGGCCTGTGGATCTATCAGAATTATCGAGCAAGATAGGGTATTTGATAAAACCAACAA
>NW_015297034.1:0-289 GCF_001447785.1 Gekko japonicus | reverse complement strand
CTCTACCACTGAGCCACGGCCCCTCCTATCAAGACAACAGGTGTTGTGTAGTATCTATGGGACTGAACCGTGGGCCAGGATGTCCCCATCTCAACTTCAATTTTCCCTCTGCCGTGAGCTCGCTAGTTGGCGAGTCGCTTGCCTACATCCCTGCTCCCACTAAGCGGGGACAGAAGTAACAGGCAACCTATCGAGTAACCATATGCATTGTGGTTATAATATACCTAAAGTGCTTTGAAGTGCTAAACCCCCTGTAGGTACTACTCTCCTGCCAACCTAGCAGTTCGAA
>NW_015297033.1:0-289 GCF_001447785.1 Gekko japonicus | reverse complement strand
CTCGCCCATCTTTGACAGATCCCTTTGAGAATGCTGTGCTTTTCATTAATGTAGCGCAGTCTGCTCCTGCCCTGACCCAGATGACCCAGACTAGCCTCATCTCGGCAGATCCCAGAAGCTAACGGGGTCAGCCCTGGTCGGTACTTGGTTGGGAGACCCCCAAGGAATGCCAGGGTCATGACACAGAGGCAGGCAATGGCAAACCGTCTTTGAACGCCTCTTGTCTTGAAAATGCCACCAGGGGTCGCTGCAAGTCAGCAGTGACAAGACAGCAAAACAACGGTCCATT
>NW_015297032.1:0-289 GCF_001447785.1 Gekko japonicus | reverse complement strand
GAGACAGGGTGCTGGACTAGATAGACCACCATTCCCACCCACTGCTCAGCTAAATATCTTCTGATGGGTTGTCTACTTCCCTGACCAATTGCTATCACCAGCACATCCCTGCATCCATCACTATATGAAAGGGGATTGGATCCAGTGGAAAATGTCCACTAACAGAAGGGGTGGTTGGGTGAATTTTGCCACTTCCTGCGTCTTCCTGCAGACCTATGACTACTCCTATGTGCTGCTCTTGGTGCTCCCATTTCCCTCAGGAGCAATGTTTTTGGGGTTATTTTTTTCC
>NW_015297031.1:0-289 GCF_001447785.1 Gekko japonicus | reverse complement strand
TGCCAGAAAATTAAGTTTTTACTGTGTTTGTAAATCTTTAAGGTGCCATTCCACAGGCCTGTTTATTGTTTTTAATATTTTGCTGGAGTGACAATGTAGTTTAATTATGGGTGGTTCTTAAAGCACAGATCCACACCACTAGATTGTCAAATTTCAGCACTGAAATTTTAGACTTAAATATTTTATACTTCTGAGGCATGAGTGAGTTCTGGCACACTTTATTCAAGTTTCATGTGCCTTCTTGGGAGAGGATCAAAAGCTATTTTCTATAGAGATTTAATGTGAACTT
>NW_015297030.1:0-289 GCF_001447785.1 Gekko japonicus | reverse complement strand
TGTAACACCAATATTTCAAGTATTGCGCTTAGAACGCTAGAACCTCGCCTTATAAGCCTCAAGGCGCTAACTTAAATATATGTTTATTTGGTTTCATGGGTTGCTTATTAAACCCGAATTTTACTATAACAATTTACATCTACAATATCTCTTTTCATCTGTCATTCAAGCATTAGAATTAATATAGAGTGCTGATATTGTGCATTTATAAGAATAGTAAGAGGGGCTCACTTTTGGGTTACAAGTTCAGCTCATCTGGTTTTTTGTTTTTTATTTTTAAACTGTAGGT
>NW_015297029.1:0-289 GCF_001447785.1 Gekko japonicus | reverse complement strand
GACAGGCCTCTCCTCCATGAATGTGTCTCATCTCCTTCTAAAGCTTTCTATGCCTCCAGCCTTTACCACATCCTCTGGCAGCGAATCCCACATGTGAATCCCTTGCTGTGTAAAGAAGAGGCGTCAGAGTCCCCGAGTTTTCCGTGAGATCTAGAAACTTGGTTTAAAAAACACAGAAACAAAATCGGAGACTTCACAGGCCAGCAAACCCGTCACCCGCCTAGCCAATAAGATCTTCTGGGGGAACAAACAGCGACCACATCTGTGGAACAGACTGCCTCGGGAGGTG
>NW_015297028.1:0-289 GCF_001447785.1 Gekko japonicus | reverse complement strand
CTGTTATTTTTGAAGTTTGGTCAACAAGGTATTTAGGGTGAACGTTTGAATGTGTGTTGCCTTCACAATTTACCGGTACATGTTTTTTGTTTGAGAAATTCAGGATGTTCAACCTGAATTCCTAATGATTGAGATGCATTTGAATCATATACAGCACCTTGAGGTGCCTGAATGTCTTTTTCATCAGTTTAGTAGAAAGATATGAATGACTTGCAGCCAGAAAACCTAATTCACATTACAAGTATTTAGTATTTTTAAATTCAAGGTTTGCTTTTTTTATAGTCACCTA
>NW_015297027.1:0-289 GCF_001447785.1 Gekko japonicus | reverse complement strand
TCTGCTACATCCCGTGCACACTCCATTTCAATGGCTGTACCCACACTTTGGAACAGCCTGCCCGATACGGCATGTAAAACTCCTACACTCTTTTCTTTATGTAAAAGGTTCAAAGCAGAATGGTTTTGATGCGCCTTTAGCTGAAGTAGTTAATGAATGTTAGTTCAGCTGGTAGTCACAATGTTGGGCCTATAACTTGATGTATTTTAACTTAGATGTTTACTTACATTTTCACTTGCATGTGCTTATATTTTGTAAGCCATGTTGGGCATTTTGGAAAGGGAGGATG
>NW_015297026.1:0-289 GCF_001447785.1 Gekko japonicus | reverse complement strand
GTTTATGGATTATAGCCTGTAGTGATTTACCCATGTATAAAATTGCAATCTGCAGCTTTAATTGGCACATTTATAGTAACACTTTATGCCTATTTACTTCCCAAATAAAGAACAGATAAGTGTTACATTTGCAAAGTAAGGAGACGATCCAGTTCCTCCATGGATATACTCCCTCTTGTGCACAGCTCACTCAGTGTATGCACATTGCCACAGGCAGAGGAGGGACTGGATTATAGGGCCCAACTAGATGTGCTGCTTTTGAAGAGTTGGGGAGTGCAGACTGAAATCT
>NW_015297025.1:0-289 GCF_001447785.1 Gekko japonicus | reverse complement strand
TAGCCCAGTCAGAAGCACAGATCAGCTTCCGTGGGTCTTCCTGGGGTCTCTAAGGAGGTACCCTAGATCTGAAGGCACTGTGTACGCAATTTAGGGAACCAATGAGGTCGAGGAATCCTGTTAGCCTGATTACTGTTAACGTGGTCCCATCCCTCTGTTTCTGCAGAGTTCCTTAGGTCAAGTATAAGCTTTTTCTTGGCTCTGCTGCTTGGCCTGGCTGCCAAGAATGTGGATGATTGCATGCAAATGTTAGTCGAACGTTATCCGAAAGCAGCCAGTTCTCCCCCCC
>NW_015297024.1:0-289 GCF_001447785.1 Gekko japonicus | reverse complement strand
CAGAATTCTTCTTATGAAGCGCTGTGCTGCATGACCTGACTATTGAACCCTGACACCTGCCCGCTCAAGGTGGCTTACACAGAATATATAAAACAGTTAAATATATACTTACATAGAATATATAAAACAGTTACATAGAATATATAAAACATAGAAAACATAAAACAGTTAAAGAAATTAGTTAAAATCACAAGGATATGGTTATAAAACATAACATAATCTCATATAAAGTGCTAGTACAGTGCATACATGATGGCGGGCACTAGCAGCATCTGCAGGCATACAGTCA
>NW_015297023.1:0-289 GCF_001447785.1 Gekko japonicus | reverse complement strand
GATCCAGACAGTGGCCACACAGGTAGGCATGATGACTTCCCTTACTTGGGGCAACAAAATACTTTCGAACGAGCCCAGACCAAGGTACAAGTGAAAGAACAGAATGGGGTGACATGCTCCTCCAATTCCAGAATTAATTTTAGAAATGTTCCTAGTTAAGGTGGAATTATGGAGAGAATGCAATTCAGAAGGGGGGGAGGCAACAAAGCAATCGAACTGGGGAAATCTGCTGTTGCTCATGATGAGAGAGCACCTGGGCGTCAGACTCTTGCAGCAATCAGTTCTCAAC
>NW_015297022.1:0-289 GCF_001447785.1 Gekko japonicus | reverse complement strand
ATAAGATCCTTTGTGGGAACTACAAATAAGTGCCAAAAGTCGAAGCGATTGTGCAGATGGTGCTTCTCAACCCACCTCAAACTTCTTCTAGCAAATTAGTCCAGAGGAATGCATGGTTTGGACCTGTGTGCTTCCATCTTGCCTCAGGTCAGCTAAGAGTTCACTCCCCTTGTGTGTTTACATTAGTACTTCACAAAGAGAAGAGTTATGGTATTCCTAGAAGAAACTTATTATATGGGACATCATTAAGGATGTAGAAATATCATACAAATAGATCTAAAAGAAATAG
>NW_015297021.1:0-289 GCF_001447785.1 Gekko japonicus | reverse complement strand
GGAAACTGAGTAAAAAGTCCATGTGGAATTAACCCATGTCAGGTGGATGATATAATTGTAAACCAAGGTAGAGAAAAACATCTGTGCAAATACACCAAAATAGTTTTGTTTAGATAAAAAAAATTATTTTATACATACAAACATACATACAAAAGCTCAGGGCTTTCATTTACATCATTTACCTCATACATTGTCCATTTATATTTTTTACTTTTTCCACCTTATATTTTTTTATCTAAATCTTTTGCTTGTAGTTAAATATCCCAGTGCTCTTGGGGAGAGGGAAGTA
>NW_015297020.1:0-289 GCF_001447785.1 Gekko japonicus | reverse complement strand
TCCAATCTCTTCTTCTTCTTCTACATGCATATACATGTTCCCTCCAGCAGGTGGCAGTGGACTCTGGCTTTTTCTAGCCCCATTAGCACTGACAGAACGAGAGGTGTTTAAATCAATCACACTCCACTTTCAGCTAAGACAGAGTCACCTATCTTAGCTGAGTTGCCAGGCCTGTGCTGGGCAATCTGAGGAGCATCTGGGGGCATGGCACAGGGAGCAAGAGCATTGTGTGATGTGGTGATGTCACTTCCAGATGAAGACCCAGAAGTGATATCGCCATGTCACACAA
>NW_015297019.1:0-289 GCF_001447785.1 Gekko japonicus | reverse complement strand
TTTTTTAGGGAAAAAGGATGATATTCATTAATCCGCTGTGCACATGTCCTATTCGTTTCTATGGACTCACATAGCAGAACTTGCCTTTTGGATTGTGCCCAAATTGCTACACATATTACACATAATCTATCCACAAATTAAAGTTCAAAGAAAGAAGGCAGCAGAGGAAATGCAATTAGCGTCAAACAGCTTCTCCTATTACTAGCCCATCTGCTTTCAATTAAATTTACCTCTGGCAGTGTCATATCAGGAGGTAGGGATGATGCCATTATTTCAAGAACAAACAGAT
>NW_015297018.1:0-289 GCF_001447785.1 Gekko japonicus | reverse complement strand
GTATTTGGCCTCAAAGCCTGATGAATGGCATGGTGGACACCTGTTTTAGCATACCTGGATTTTAAACTTTGACAGGCTGTCGAGGGTCAGGTCGAGTTGCTTTGGTGACTGAACTTGGTCTTCAGGCTGCCAAATGGCTATCCCTGCTTTGGATTAATGTGTGTGTATGTAGATTCTTCTGCCTCCAGGTAGCATTTTATCTCTGAAATGTGTTTATTCAGTATGTTTTACTCCACCTTCCCTCAAGGAGCTCAGGGTAAGGTTGCCAGCTCTGGGTTTGAAAATACCT
>NW_015297017.1:0-289 GCF_001447785.1 Gekko japonicus | reverse complement strand
GTGTCAGTGGGTCTAGAAGGAGCAAGAGAGAACCTCTACAGTATTGCAGTCCCGAGGGCTGCCTGGAGGAGGCAGCAGAGTGCGATTCTCTTGTGCTCTGTGGCCTCAGCTTGCCTCCCTTGGGAAACAGGAAACCGCCCCACTTCCAGGGGGTGGCCCTTGGCAGCTGCCCAGCTATGCTGACCCCTGAGGCCAGCCATGGCATTTTCCTGTTCAAACTCTCAGAGGGTTGCCATTCCTCAGTCGGGGCAGGAGATCCCCCAGTTTTCTGGGCTCCTGCCTACTGGCT
>NW_015297016.1:0-289 GCF_001447785.1 Gekko japonicus | reverse complement strand
AACCCAAATCACATTCCTTTCTTTATTACATTTAGTCTAACTAATCAGATACAACAATGCAAGGATTTTTAGCATATGCAAACAATAGGAACCATTCAGATCTGATCATTACTTTGGGACCCTGCTGTCTGGAGACGTTTCCGTGGCAGATAGAGGGCAGCAAAGGGACAGTGACTCAACAGACATGCATCTGACAGGGGCATCATCCACTCAGAACAGTTAACTAGTGTTCCCACTGAACAGGATTCTCCTGATTGCGAATGGTCAGGGGTCATTTCCTGCAGGAGTG
>NW_015297015.1:0-289 GCF_001447785.1 Gekko japonicus | reverse complement strand
AGAACTGACCCTGCTTAGCTTCCAAGACCCAACAAAATCAGACTACACTTACACAGTTCCACATCCCGACCTGTGGAACTAGGTGGTAAAAATTGCTTTAGAGGGAGGAAATGTCTATCTTGTTCTAAGGGCACTTCTACATTTAAAGTGGGTTAACCATGAACATGGAGTCCTAGCCGTTGTGTGTTTAAATGATGATGGGAAAGACTTATAGTGCATCCTGGGCACATCTACTCAGAAGTCTAATCATCATCTCTATCCAATGGGATTGACTCCCAGGAAAGTGTTC
>NW_015297014.1:0-289 GCF_001447785.1 Gekko japonicus | reverse complement strand
CAGGCCCCACCTGGGGGCTGGCAACCCATTTTGTCCCTCTGCTAACTATGTAAAACAGAACTGTTCTAAAGGGCTCTTTATAAAGGTAATAGGGCTACGGCAGAATGGTTCAGGAAGATGCTTTAGGAAATGGAATGGGATTGTGGCCTATGCTACTGTGTACAGTACGTATTACTGTTTGTGGTATGCATTATCTTGCTCTTCTTGCACTGTATTCCTACTTATGCAATATTGTTTAACATGTCATGTTTACCGTATGCTCCGTTTCAGATTCCTGCACTCCTAGTCC
>NW_015297013.1:0-289 GCF_001447785.1 Gekko japonicus | reverse complement strand
CCAGCATTCTATTTCACACAGTGGCCAATTAGTTACCCTGGAAGGCCAACAAACAAGTCAAGGCGTTCCCCTGGTGTTGTTTCCTAGCACTGGTATTCAGATCGGCTGAGCACTGCAACTACAGAAGTCTACGTGGCTGTTTAGGCAGCACTGACACTACAGCCTTCAAACCCAGATCTCCATCTACTAGGACTGTAGAGATTATGGATTCCTGGAGTGGGCAGAAAGGTGTCAGAGGCTGCCTCCTTGGATCTGTGGCCTGAGACTCCCCCTTGGCATCTTACAGGCA
>NW_015297012.1:0-289 GCF_001447785.1 Gekko japonicus | reverse complement strand
CCATGGCATGTTTTGGTGGTTCCTGATGCGAATGAGCAAGCTTTCGAGCATCTCGGAACTCTCTATTTGAGTAGACATTCAGTACAAAAAAACAAAAAGGAGGAGGAAGAAAGAACTGAGGGTATCTGGATGTTCTACAACAGTGTGAAGCAGTAATTAGGATGTCAGACTACGCTCTGGGAGACCGGAGTTCAGATCCCCTTCACCATGAAATCTGTTGGGTGGCCAGTCACTCTCACCAACAAATAGGGTTCTCATGAGGATAAAGTAGAAGAGAGACATATGGAGA
>NW_015297011.1:0-289 GCF_001447785.1 Gekko japonicus | reverse complement strand
ATGTGGAATGTTTACATGTGTAAATACCTTTACCATAATCTGCATTATATCTATTTCAGCCCTAATCAGCATATACTAGGTACATATATGAGAAACTTACTTCCAGGGTGTTCAGTCAAGATACCTAGTTAGGTTTGAAAAAAGTAAGTACAAAGATCTGACGTTTAGTGGAGTAACATTTAGTGGGACACCAATATCTTTTTAATGACTGGAAACGTTATTTTCTCCAGTTTAGTATAGGAATGCCTTATCATATTATTTAAAAAGGTTAAGGTTTCCCTTGCTCGAA
>NW_015297010.1:0-289 GCF_001447785.1 Gekko japonicus | reverse complement strand
TAGCTCATATCCACTGCATGTCCCCCTCTCGTCGTTAAACCCGCAGCTTAGCATTCAGTTTATGAGCTTTACCCATGCAAATGTGTGGCAAACAGACCATTAGTATGGAAAGCGATTAATCAGCTCAGAGCCTGGCCACAGAAGAACAAAAGTTACTTTGCCGGAAGGGAATTCTCCTGTACGACTTCCTGAAACGTGTGCTCTGCTGACTCTAAACGAATGAAGGCCAAAATAAAAATCCAATGCGTTTGTTTCAAAGATGGGGATGACCCAAGAGATTAAACAGCCA
>NW_015297009.1:0-289 GCF_001447785.1 Gekko japonicus | reverse complement strand
TAACCACTTGAGCCACCGCAGCTTATTACCCTTTATGAAATTCTTCCAGGTGAAAAACCAAAGCAATCAAGTGGGACTCTTTTGTCCTTGAATGCAAGGTCAGGACAGCAAGTTAACCGCTGGTGTGCCACCATCAGTCAAACCAACGGAAAGGAGGTATGTCATCTGGGATATCATCTGACACCAGTGTGGTGTATGACTTGTTAGTGTGTCAGACTAGGACCTGGGAAAACCAAGTTCAGATCTCCACTCTGCCAGGCAAGTTCTCTGGGTGACTTTGGGCCAGTCA
>NW_015297008.1:0-289 GCF_001447785.1 Gekko japonicus | reverse complement strand
CCCGCTCCATTCTGTCCACATCCTTTTTCCTCAGTGCCACAGGAGAGTGGCTACCTGAAGTCCCAGTTCAAAACTCTATCGACACCTGACAAAATTGCAGTATGGGAAGAATGTCATCTGGTTACAGCCCCATGTCTTTTTATACCCTTGCGAAGAACTTAAAGCACGTTCAACTTGATCTTAGCCCTTTTGAGATGTACCACATGGCGAGAAGGAATGCATAGGGCAGAGCAGGATTTCAGCAGCAAGCTACACCTGACCTATGAATTTTCATTGCCGTCTTATATTT
>NW_015297007.1:0-289 GCF_001447785.1 Gekko japonicus | reverse complement strand
ACAAGCCTAGGCTGGAATAGAAGTCAGTCTTTAAGATGCAACAAGATTCCGGTTTATTTTTGCTGCAAACACGACTACCCTTCTGGCATTAGAACAAAGATGGCATTATTTCTGCCAGATCTGTCCGTATTAGTTACCTGTAGTCTGCCTTCCTGGCCCCTGTAACAGAGTTCATGGCACCAAATTGGCAATGGAAAGGGGAAATGTACCTTTAAATAGAAGTATTAGGAAAAGAGACTGCTGATGTGCTGGTTGTTTATGCACCCTACGGACTGCTCGAAGTGCACTG
>NW_015297006.1:0-289 GCF_001447785.1 Gekko japonicus | reverse complement strand
GTGTGTGTGTGTGTGTGTGTGGTCTTGCTCAGATCCTGGGCGGAGAAGCTGGGACTCGGAGCTCCCCTCCTGGGAACAGATGGGTATCTTTTAATCCCAGCTGCCTACCTCCCCACCCTAAAGGAGACAGACCCCCGGGGCCTAAGCCTCCTGCCCTTTCTCAAAAGCCATTGTTTGCAATTTCATTCTATCAGCAGCCAACACAATGGGAGACGCCCTGGCTTCAGGAAGGACCGACTGGTCACAGCGGTGGGAGTGAGCAGTCGGGAGAGTCTAGCAACACCCTGGG
>NW_015297005.1:0-289 GCF_001447785.1 Gekko japonicus | reverse complement strand
TCAAAAGCTCATCGCCTGAAAATCTGACTGGTCTCGAATCTTGCTCTTCTACTGTGCCGACCAACAGGACTACCCTTGCGAAGAGAACCCCTGAAGAGTGAATAGAGGGAGGCCAGTGAGTATCCGTCGGAAGCAGGATGCTGGAGTAGACGGACCACAGATCCGATCCAGCTCCACCGATCTTCCCTAAAGGCAGGTTGGGCCTTCCGACATAGAATCGTAGTGTTGGAAGGGACTTCGAGGGTCATCTAGCCCAACCTCCGGCACAACGCAGGAAGTTCACAAATAT
>NW_015297004.1:0-289 GCF_001447785.1 Gekko japonicus | reverse complement strand
GAGACGGACCTAGTGTCAGGTCTTCTTCCGTCCGAACCGGGGATCTCGTCCCTCAAACTAACTGCCTGGCGAATTCGGCCCGATCGGCCTACTGCCCGGCAGTGCAACACATACTATTAGCTGCACGTAAGTTGTCCACGCGGAGATCTTACGAGGCTAAATTCAGACTGTTTTCTACATGGGTATCACGCAAACACGTCGATCCTACTAACTGTGGGTTGCCTTTGGTACTAGAGTTTTTGTCCCACCTCAAACAGGAAGGTTTGTCCAATTCCTCTCTTAAGGTGTA
>NW_015297003.1:0-289 GCF_001447785.1 Gekko japonicus | reverse complement strand
GGGAGGGAGGATTTCTGCATCTTTTTTGGGTAGAAAAGGAAAAGAAACATGGTGGATGGATGCCAAGGGGTGCACGTAGGCAGAACAAGCTGTCTTCTTCTGCACGCAGAACGTCCTTGGTTCAGTCCTTGGCATCTCCAGCTAAACAGGGTCTTATGCCTCGCATGCTGGGGAAAGCCTTTCCTCTACCCCAAACCCTGGAGAGAAACCGCCAGTCAGGGTAGGCCGCATGGAACTGCATGGAGCCAATGATGACTCAGCAGAAAGGCAGCTTCATGGGTTCACTGCT
>NW_015297002.1:0-289 GCF_001447785.1 Gekko japonicus | reverse complement strand
CTGCAGACACGGCCACGTATTACTGTGTTAGACCTTCACAGTGAGGAGAGGAAGGCAGAGACCTGTACAAAAAAGGAAAAGGGGAAGTGGTTTCCCACCAGTCTCCTTTATAAGCTATATAAAAATCATCATGGGCATAACTGAACTTCCCCTTTGTTGTTCCCCTGTTGTTTTCATATATTCACTCAACCATTCCTTGCATGCCTCCTGAATGAGAGGTGAATTTCTAAAATTAATTCCGGGACAGATGGCAGGGACAGTTTTCACTTAATTTCATTCACATCCCCCC
>NW_015297001.1:0-289 GCF_001447785.1 Gekko japonicus | reverse complement strand
AAACCTTTATCTTTACTATCTTGCATTACAGTTTATGTTACTCCTACATTGTCTAGTAACGACTGGGGTGGCTCTCGCTCATTTGGAGTCAAAGTGATTCCCTTTTTATTGGATCTTGTTTCAAATCAGCCTTTCTTTGTAACATCTCTCCCCCACCCCCTCCCATCACCACCTTTTTGTTGGGAATATAAACGCATTGGCGTAACAGTTATACACCTCAGTACATCCAATGAAGTGAGCTCTGACTTACGAAAGCTGATGCTAGGAGCCAGTTTGGTGTAGTGGTTAG
>NW_015297000.1:0-289 GCF_001447785.1 Gekko japonicus | reverse complement strand
CGGTCTCGCTTTTGAACAACAAAGGTTTATCGGAATGATTTTGTTTTTGCCCTTGCCTTGCAGCCAAAGGCTTCTGCGACAAACCAGCCATAAAAACAAAATAGGATTATGATGTTATAACAACTGCCAGCACAATAGAGACCAGCCCAGCCGGAGAAACATAATCCCTCAATTAATACGAGAAACTCTACAAGAGCTGAAAGCATCAAGGCAGCCGCCGCTGTCTTGAAAAACCGACGACGAAGCAGCAGAAATCAGATTTAAAAAAACAATTTGGGGGCAGTGCTCC
>NW_015296999.1:0-289 GCF_001447785.1 Gekko japonicus | reverse complement strand
CTAATCGTTTCTGTTCTAGAGATATATATCTTCAGTGCACGTTTGACATCTAACGTGTGCCAAAGTTTCTCCGTGGGGTGGTTCGGGTTAGGACAGAACGTCGGAAGGCAAATCTCTTGGGATCGATGGAAAGGCGAAGCTACCTTCGGTGTAAACGTAGGATCGGTACGAAGTACGACCTTGTCCTTATGAAACACGCAAAGGTTCGACTTGACAGACAGTGCGCTGATTTCCGACACCCTTCTTGCCGAGGTTATGGATACCAGAAAAATGACCTTCATCCTGAGCC
>NW_015296998.1:0-289 GCF_001447785.1 Gekko japonicus | reverse complement strand
TATAAATCCAATCTCTTCTTCCTCTTAATGGCTTTCTAAAAATTGCTGCTGGTTACTTAACTTTGTGACTTGCATTCGCAATGCTCCACAGTTTTTATTGTAAGATTGTTGTCATATCCCAGTATTATTTGCGAGCTGCCATCATGCTTGAATGAATTCACTCTTACTTCGGCATATCCTACAGGTGAATCCTGGCACTGACGACATGAATACCTGGAGCTGCCTTGGTCTGTTAAGGTGAGTACTAGCTAGCCTGACTGGTAGGTAAAACCTGAGGTTCACACATGCA
>NW_015296997.1:0-289 GCF_001447785.1 Gekko japonicus | reverse complement strand
CCAGTCTGACTGGTATATACCACACAGGCAACAGCTTTGTCCTTATGACCTTGTGGAGGGTGGATTACAGCACAACGCACTGAAGACACGATATCCACATTCCAGCCAACACTGTGATCGCGACCCCAAGCAGGAAGCTCCTGGGGACACCCCCCCCCGCAGTGGACTCCCATTACAGGGGTCATCGCCGAGGCTCAGTCCGGGAGAGGGTTCTAGCCTGGCGGTGGGAATGGCCATTGAGTCATAGGCAACCCATGTGTGACTCCAGAGGGTTTTCAAGGCACGAGGT
>NW_015296996.1:0-289 GCF_001447785.1 Gekko japonicus | reverse complement strand
CACCCCTGGTCTACAGAGTCAGAGAACCTCTGAATATTAGGTACAAGGGAAGCTACAGCAGGGGAGCTCTATAACATGATGCCCACCTTCTGCCACTGGCACAAGCAGAATTCTGAACTAGAGCATCTTGGACTTCTTAGCCAGGAGGTAGGAATACTGGGAACTGCAACTATGTAAAGATCTGGACAGCCACACAAAGAAAGTTAAAACCTTCCAGCTAAATACCAGATCTGACCCAGTTGCTAGACTGGTATGAACCCCTGAAAGATGGAGCCATGTTGGAACCTGG
>NW_015296995.1:0-289 GCF_001447785.1 Gekko japonicus | reverse complement strand
TTTTGTTCTTCAAAGAACTTTTAAATGCTCTCTTTCCCATAATTTCCCATAATTCACTGGGTATCCAGCTTTCTTCGACACCACATATCAGCAGTACAAATCTTAAAAAATAATGCTGTGCCACAACTGTTTTATCGGTTGACTTCCATAAACAGAAGCACATGGGTCTATGCAAGCCGATGGGAGACAGGAAACTGTGTGGCATCATTATATCCGTGAGTATCAGTGTGGAAATCACTTGACTTCCTTTCCCTAGTCATGTTGACAAAGATAATTTTTCTCCCTCTCC
>NW_015296994.1:0-289 GCF_001447785.1 Gekko japonicus | reverse complement strand
GCTGAGTGGTTGAGCCAGGAGGAGTGAAAACTGCAAATCCCTATAAAGCAGTGATAGAGAGCTCCCACACATGCTTGCGATACATTCCAGCACCTGAGAATGTATGCAGCATGTCAATGAATCTGAAGCCCAGAATGCAAAGAGTTCTTTATATGTAGACTGTTTCCAAAGGTCTTCCAAGTTTCAGGAGCAGCTTGTCAAGTGGTATGAGAATTGTGTCCAGAAGGCACCTTCAAGGAAGTCGTATTGTATGCATGGAGACATTCTGTATTGTGACAGCCTTTGGCTA
>NW_015296993.1:0-289 GCF_001447785.1 Gekko japonicus | reverse complement strand
GGGGGGCATTGCAGAAGCCAGCTAACATGAAGCCCCTCATTCTGCTGGCACAAGTGTTCCCCGACTTCATAAGAACCCTTCCAGTGGCACTGAGAATGTTAAGAAGTGCCCCTTTCTCACAAGCAGCCAGCCCATGAGGAGGTGCCTTGCCGTCTTTCTGTACAGCAACTCTTGCCCAGGCAGGAAGCAACGGAGCTAAGCCAATACTCGAAAGTACAACAGCTGTCCACGGTTGAGCTGATTCCCCTATTGCCAGACAGAAAGGTGGCCAAACAGCAGGAACCACAGA
>NW_015296992.1:0-289 GCF_001447785.1 Gekko japonicus | reverse complement strand
GAAAGGCCCTTGGTTTTCTGATGGGGCTTCTTCCATGCAAAAAGAAAACTAGTGGGAAAGGTTCTCCTATCTTGGCTCGCCTTGCTGATTCTTCATTTACAGGGAGCTTTTAATATAAGGAAGTATTCCAAAATGCGATGTGCCATGATCCGCCATTTCTAGGTGGAAGTAGTACAGTCTATTCTACCACCTCATTCTCATCTCACTTTTCAGTGTATGTGATTGAGGCCTGATCCAATTTAATTCAACTGTGTCTATACAAGTGAGGGACCCACAACGGCACACAGGG
>NW_015296991.1:0-289 GCF_001447785.1 Gekko japonicus | reverse complement strand
CCATTGCTCTGGCAAAATAGGGTGATCTAATCCCTTGTTCCACTCATTTATAAGACTTTGCAGACCATATTTGTTAACTGACATCAAACATTTGTAAAGAAATACTGTAGGTTTCATGTTCTGCCTTGGTTAGATTAGAGTTTCAAGGAACAAAGGGGACTCTGAGACACCTAATGCTGCAGGGCCATTTTTAGATACCAACAAATGTTGCAATGGTAAGTATTGCCATTCTACAGAAAGTGACAAATAATATCTAGACTTCAGATGAGAAAATGACAAAAACTCATCC
>NW_015296990.1:0-289 GCF_001447785.1 Gekko japonicus | reverse complement strand
ACTGTGTGACTGAACAACAAGAACAACATCTCCTTTCCCTTACAACACAGGTATCTTCATGCCTGAGCCAGGTTCTCCATGTCATTGTTCAGTAGCATAAAGGCTGACTCACGTAGTTCTTCTGAGTTGGAAAGGAGAGAGGAGGCCATGTGGTCCAAGTAGCCACATAATCAGATGTTGATGTGGACAGTATGTGAATCATGTTATATCTGTAAAGTGCCTCGAGTAAAGTATGAGTGCAGTACTATAATCTGTTTTGGATATACATCAATTTCTACTTTGTGATATG
>NW_015296989.1:0-289 GCF_001447785.1 Gekko japonicus | reverse complement strand
GGTTGGCATGGAGAAGGTCCCAGGTTCAAGACCTGCAATTTCCACTAAAAGTATCAGCTGGATAGGTGATGTGAAACATCTCTATCTGGGACCCTGGTGAGCCACTGCCAGTTTGATAGATAGTACTGATCTTGATGGATCAATGCTATAATTCACTATAAGGCAGCTTCATGTGTTATGTGTTGACCTCATGGGGCTGACCTGTTGTCTAACAATTAAAAAAATGAAGCTTGGGAAGTAATAAGTTGGTCCACCCTATACACTGGTACTGATCAACCTCCTGTCTGGC
>NW_015296988.1:0-289 GCF_001447785.1 Gekko japonicus | reverse complement strand
CTGCCTTTAATTTGTCCTCTGAAGCAATGCATGCCTATTTCCCTCCCTCATCCTAGCAAAACTTGAATTAAAATCTGGAGAGACATGATTTGATCTGCTTTGAACTAGAGCAGGGGCGTACCACCCCTGGCACCCGTGCCAAACAACGGCATGCTGGATGCGTCTCGCTTGGCATGCAAGGCCAGCTCTCCCTCTGAGGGAGGGGCCAAGCCCTTGAGGTGGCAGTAGTGCCACTGGGGCTGAGCTAGCTTCCGTGTGTCTGGCCAGGGACACCTTTTCCGTCCCCACC
>NW_015296987.1:0-289 GCF_001447785.1 Gekko japonicus | reverse complement strand
TAAATTTGGCTTCTACCGTAGAGTTTTTGACCAAATTCCAGATCATCACTCCAACTTCCCGGGTGCGACGACATCACTTCCAGGACACGTGGGCAGTGACGTAGGTACATCACTGCCTGTCAGGTTGATCTCCCTCTCTTTCGAGGTCACTTCCAACCAGCCGGCTGGCTGATCAGTGTGTGTGGGGGGGGGGTGAGGCCTGGCAGCGGAGACCCCCGCCTCCATCTGGAAGTCTGGCAACCTTAGCAATGCTAGAAAAGTCCTACATATGTAACTTTTTGTAGGATGA
>NW_015296986.1:0-289 GCF_001447785.1 Gekko japonicus | reverse complement strand
TAACCACTCATGGTATGCAATGTTACTTGCAATGTTAATTTCTGTGGTGCTGACTTCCAAGGTCTAAGTGGGCAGCGCCCAGAGACTCCTGCAAATGGATTTGTGCTTAGTGATCGGCAATGCATCCCCATCCCCATCCCCATCCCCCCCCCCTTGCACTGATACGAGTCCACAAAGACTGCCTCATGGAGAGTCAGGACTCCTGGGTCCATCAAGCACACTGTTCGTTCTGGGTGTGGTGTTCAGGCAGAGGAAGCCTGTTCCCATCACGTGCTACGAGAGATCCTGA
>NW_015296985.1:0-289 GCF_001447785.1 Gekko japonicus | reverse complement strand
AAATGCGTATTCTGAAAATGAGAAGATTGCGTTTCTGTTATCAGAGACCGACGAGTTCGTATCCTATAGAGTTTCCCTCTTTGCCCTTGAGGCCAAGAAGATTAGCGCCAGAGCAGTACCACAGGGACCATTCTTAGAACACGCTGGTCATTTTAACCCACGGCCATTCTACTGTATAATTTAACACCTTATGTATGTGATTTTAGGTTTTATTCCTTTATGTACTTTATGGTATTATTTTACCGCTGTACTCGAATGCTCTGTAAATTTGTTATGGCCTAGATTCTTT
>NW_015296984.1:0-289 GCF_001447785.1 Gekko japonicus | reverse complement strand
TTTTTTTTCTCTGTACAATACAGAAATGAGTCAACAAAGTGAAACTAAGGGGAACTTCAGTTACAGTGGACAGATTCTTTAGATTGTAGGGTGGAAAGATGCTTCTGTGCACAATGTAAGCAACCCCAATCTGACTACTCACAAACAAGTGCTTTTAAGGAGATGAAAAACTTTACCCAAGTATGTGACACTGAGAAGTGGACATACTGGAAATGAGAGTCACAAAACTTTGGCTCCCATTTCTTAAAAATCATCATTGTTCCAGTTTACTCATTAAAATTACTCATTA
>NW_015296983.1:0-289 GCF_001447785.1 Gekko japonicus | reverse complement strand
TGTTTCCAAATACTTTCTTTAAGACTTCTTGGTGTATTTCTAAACCCCCAGAACTTCTCAGCACAGGGAGTGGAATGGCACAGCAGCTCTAAGCACTGGACTTCACAACATCTCCAAGTTCTGAATTAGGGGTTTATTAAAGCAACCTATTTGAAGAAAGCCATTAAGGCTGCAAGTGGAGCATGAGGCAGATTGTTGTGCAGAAGATGCCAGGCTCACCACTGCGGCTGGGTTAGTCTGCTGTAACAAAAGGCTCCCAGAGGCAGTGTCTCTATTCTTGCTAACAGAA
>NW_015296982.1:0-289 GCF_001447785.1 Gekko japonicus | reverse complement strand
CACTATAGGCGCCTCCGATGCAATGTCCCTTTGTTGCGCCTCTTTACAACAGGACGTTCTCGTTTCCCGACACCTCTGGTTCTGAATCAGCTGACTCTTCGTGGTCGGCTTCGGGCGCCACTTGTAGTGCCTTGGAAAATTTGGGCTTTGCAACCCCTTTTTTAGGCAGGTTTGCCGGCTTGGACTTGGTCTGAGGTGCTTTTTCCCGTGTTCGGCGAGCTTCACAATCCGCGGCGAAATGGCCCTTCTCCCCACACCTAAGACACAGCCCCATTTTCATCCGTAGGTC
>NW_015296981.1:0-289 GCF_001447785.1 Gekko japonicus | reverse complement strand
AGATGCTCTGCCACTCAGCCACAGCCCCAAATAAGCTTAGCCCTGTCCCCACCCCACCCCAGTCCTCATTGTTGCTTTGTGCTGGATTTCACTGGGCTGAGTTTAAGTCTCCCTACAAGTTAGTTCCAGGCTAGAGGACAGCCGTGCAAATTCATTCGCAAAAGTCTTTGAATATATTTCACTGGCCTGCTATCTCACACACATGCTCATGTGAGCCACTTAGAACATAGAAGGAAGGGTGGGGTGGGGGAGACCCTCAATGTCAACAGAAAGAGCCCCCCTGCCTGCT
>NW_015296980.1:0-289 GCF_001447785.1 Gekko japonicus | reverse complement strand
CCTCAGTTACTTATTTCAGCCACTTTCACATAAGCTAAGAGTTCCAACCCTCTCCTCCTTCAGAGAGACCAGCAACAGTCTCTGTGTTCTCTCCTCAGGCCCCTCAGTTGCTCACTTCTGTATGTCTTTTCTTTTTCTCGGCTTGGCTTCTTGCTAGATCTTTATTAGCTCTGACAGAGATTTTGGTGCTAAGTGGCTCATGAGGGAGCACCATAGGGTAGGGCCCCTGCTCAATTCCAAACTTGGCCCTTGTTAAAAACTAGTTGCCAGGCACGGTACAGGCCCTCAG
>NW_015296979.1:0-289 GCF_001447785.1 Gekko japonicus | reverse complement strand
TCTTCTGGCACCTGAAAGAATAACAAGCTGTTATTTCAGCATAAGGCTTTGTGGTGTAGTGCCCTGGTCTCATTGTGGTTCTTCTAGGCTTTCAAAGGGTTAAACCCCAGTTTTCAGGGCAGTTGAGAAATCTGAGCAGGGGATGGGAAGTGAATGAGGAAGCAGCTTTCCCTCCTTCTTCCTGTGGCAGAACTTTTGTTTGTGAATCGCTGGAGGAGGAGAGGTGAGTTGATTGGGGGTCCAGGAAGGAGAAATGGGGTGGGAAGGAGAGCTGGAAAGAGGGAGCAAA
>NW_015296978.1:0-289 GCF_001447785.1 Gekko japonicus | reverse complement strand
GTCTTCATGAAGGAACCTCCTTAAAAATAGAAATAACAATACACGAATAGAGGTTGTTATTGAACTCATATTGTACAGAATAATGACCACAGATTAAACTGAAATGTTCCCATTCTCCGGTTTATTGAACCTCATTGTTATAAGAAACATAGACTGCTTGCAGCTAATCTTTTCTATTAGGAGCAAGCCTCACCCTTGTCTTAATCAAGGAACAAACCTTGGCGTGAGAAGGAATGAGATCTGTAACATGCTCCTGATGCGTACTGACGGCTGGGTGGAGTCCCATTGT
>NW_015296977.1:0-289 GCF_001447785.1 Gekko japonicus | reverse complement strand
TGGGGCCTGGGATGGGGGGTAGTCTGAGGTCTACTACATGGGGAGGTAATTGGCAAAAATTGCCAGGCCTCCTTCCTATAGCAGAAACTATATATTCTCCCTTTTATACTGCAACATTTATATCACATGATTATGACCACATTTATCACTAATTATCACTACAGTACAACACCACCAAACATAAGAGGAAATATAGGGGGGAAATTCTTTAAGACAGGAGGAAGTCGGATGGGGACCAAGTATACATTTGGAAAAGGAATATCAAACAGGAATAAGACTACATGTCTTG
>NW_015296976.1:0-289 GCF_001447785.1 Gekko japonicus | reverse complement strand
GCATTGAATGAACAGAGGAGGCCCCCTCCCCGGCATAGGACCCACCAATACCGTGCCCCTCCAGGATGCCCTGTGCCACACACACGGCTCGGAGCAGAAGGGAAACCGAATCGATTCCTCCCCCCCAAAATTTTCTCAAGTACGGAGAACTGTTTTCTTTGCCCAGCGGAGCCCTGTCTGTTTCCAGTCGAGATCATAAAAGCGCGGTTTTGCTTTGGCGTCCAGACCTGAGAGCAGCCTGCATTTAGCCGTCCCCGTTTGACATTTCCGCTGTAGAAATCAGACTCTT
>NW_015296975.1:0-289 GCF_001447785.1 Gekko japonicus | reverse complement strand
CCTCCCCAGGCTCTACCCTCAAATCTCCAAAAATTGGCAATCTCCAGGGTTGGCAACCCTAGGAAAAAAGTGGAACATGCCTCTGTCATGTTCTTTGAAGCTGCAACCTTGCTGGCAAAGATGAAAGGCATGCAGAAGAGCTACTTGCTCTCGCGGCCTCTGCATTGAAAGGGGTTTAGGGCTGGCAATAGGTGTACCAAGTGTCTGCTTCTAGCAGCTGTTCCCCATTGATACACTCACATTCCAACTGCTGCTGATACTCAGAGGGGGAGGAAAGGGAGGGGAGATT
>NW_015296974.1:0-289 GCF_001447785.1 Gekko japonicus | reverse complement strand
GTCTCTGCCAGTTCAGACCCCATCAGACCTCGGACACTTCTAGCTCGGACACTTTAAGATTTTCCTAACGCACATGGCTGAGCACTATGAATGGTTACTGCCCAGCTCAGATTGAAGAACGCTTCTACTGATAGGGGACTGATTGTGGCTTGGGGTAGAGCCTCTGGTTGGTATTCGAAAGGTCCCAGTTTCAATCCCTGACACTTGCAGGCAAAAGGATCAGGTGGTAAGTGGCATGAAAAACTTCTACCTAGGGTTATCAACCCTAGTTTGGAAATTCCTGGAGATT
>NW_015296973.1:0-289 GCF_001447785.1 Gekko japonicus | reverse complement strand
AACACTACAGGGTCCAGTTTAATGGTTGGTATCCCTACCTACTGCTTGTGTTGGCCAGTTCTTGTGCATTGTTTCTAAGTTGTTTCTGCGCATCCTCTGACAGAAGCTTTGCATATGGTTAGGAAGATGCATATGGTAAAAACTTCAGCCTTTCCAGATCCAGGACCCTCCTTTAACCCTTTGGCAACAGCAGAGACCTACTGTGCTGTAAACATGTAACATCAGTGGTGCCATCAAAGTCATGCAACAGGAAGGAGAAGGAAATAAGAATATAAGAACATAAGAGAAG
>NW_015296972.1:0-289 GCF_001447785.1 Gekko japonicus | reverse complement strand
ATACTGAAGTGTTTTGACTTGTAACACCAACAACTATCTGTCTTCTTGCTCCCCCCCCACCCCCAGGTCTTACCTCTTCTTTGTACACTAGACACTGCCTATTCCCAACAGATTCCTGTCCTAATTACAAATACCACTTAGTTAGCTGTTACTGTGAAACACTGGCTTGGATACAAAAAAGTAATCATTAACATTTAACAATGTTATGCCAGGTTTCTATATATGCGAATGATGTGCTAATCGGCTTTCTTCCGTTTTTATTCCTGGACCACTGCAGCCAGCCAACATT
>NW_015296971.1:0-289 GCF_001447785.1 Gekko japonicus | reverse complement strand
GAATGTTCAAGCCTCCAACAGACAACGTTCCAATTTAAAGCAAACTGCAGCTTTATTTATTATTGACAGACATCTTAACCCCAAACAGGGAAGGTCCTATATGGTGCTCACTGGATCCACTTTTCCTTCACTAACCTGCCATCACCAAGATCAAGCCTCTGCTTAGAACCGTGTGCCCACTGGGTAGCCTAAAGCCGCCCACATCCCTTGCCATAAATCCTCAAGTAATATACCATTGCCCTTTTCAGATAGGTGTATCTCATCACCCATGTACAGGTCAGTCAATTCA
>NW_015296970.1:0-289 GCF_001447785.1 Gekko japonicus | reverse complement strand
GCTGTAAAGTATCATCATATGAATTCTGCTCACTTTCCTCACAAAGGAAGTTTCTGCTCGCTGGGTAGTTTCCACGGTGCCATTCCTGTTCACTTCCATGCTTCTCGTCCATCTCAGGTCCCCAGAAAAAATTTCCTTCAGTTCTTCCCAGTGAAATCCCACGGATGCCCTCTGGCTCAGGCCTTTCCACTTCGAGGGGGTCATCGTCATTCTTGTGCACATGCTCATCACATTCTGGAACAAAGAAGCATACATTAAGGGTGCTGAGCCCTGACCTGAATAGCCTAGG
>NW_015296969.1:0-289 GCF_001447785.1 Gekko japonicus | reverse complement strand
AGTAAATGCTGTTCTGATTGTAGGTGGTGAAAATGGCCGAAAACGGAGACAGTGAAAACATGTCCGATTTGGAAAGGAAAGTCTGCCAGCAAATTGAGGTATGGCTTCTTCTTTCACAAGTTTTAAATGTTTCATTAGGCTCAGGTCCAGAGGCTTCTTTTGGGAACGGATAGGCACTTCTGCTCATGCCAGGACTGGTTGTCTCACTCCGCTGTTCCTCTGCAAGCCTGTCCCTCTCCCCCAACGAGCAGCATCTTGTGAATTAATTATCATATGGCATCATGTGTAG
>NW_015296968.1:0-289 GCF_001447785.1 Gekko japonicus | reverse complement strand
CAGGATCACCAGCACAGTTGTCTTCTCAGAGGTTGATCGGCCACCCCCAAGTGGCTTCTTCTGGTTCGATAGCTGGGCCTGGTTGCCCACCACGCTTGCGTTCAGGGTCCCGATATTTAGTATCTCAGCTGAGGTGAGATGGGCCCCCTGGGATAACTTAGACACCATTATGAAGGCATCAAGAAGGTTGAAGCCAAAGGAACCCTCCAGGTCAGTCCACGGTTGGACCTCATCCCCACCCAACTGAGAACTTGCTCGGCGAAGGCCATCTCCTGAGACGTCACTGAAG
>NW_015296967.1:0-289 GCF_001447785.1 Gekko japonicus | reverse complement strand
GGAGAGCTCTATATTTTTAGATCCTTCTCCTCCGCAGCAGCTGTCGACTCTCCGTACGCAGACGGCTTCTTTGGTTAATGGAGGGCTTAATGCTTAACACGGGAAGTCGGAAATATCCAGGGAGGGGGACTCGGCGCAAATCCCAGGGTTGCCTCCGACTGTTTCCTTCGCTTCTTTAGCTGCTGGAGGGCGTGACGCGTGGCGACGTGCCGGTCCGTTTAATCGCCTCTCTGTCCTGTTCTTATTTTAACACCAAAACGGGCCAGTGGGGAAGGGGCAGGAATGGGGG
>NW_015296966.1:0-289 GCF_001447785.1 Gekko japonicus | reverse complement strand
GACTCTTTGGAACTCAGGGAGACTCTGTCTCTGCTGACAGGCCATTCGAGTAGCCCAGGAGCGCCTGTATATGCATGCTTTGTGGGAGGGAAACTGCTTCCTTTATCATCTTCCTTTAGGAAACAGACCTGTATTGTTTCGTTATCGGCATAGTGTCTTGCTGGCCGCTTGCCTAGCATTTTAACCTCGATATGTTTAATAAAGGATAAGTTTCATTTTAAATAGCCTTGCATGAGTTTTTTCCGCCAGCCTTAAGGGGTTCTCACTTTATATATTCATCGCCTTTGGT
>NW_015296965.1:0-289 GCF_001447785.1 Gekko japonicus | reverse complement strand
GCCAAGAAGGGGCATGGCCAACCACAAAAGGCTAAGACTGGGAGATTCTAAGCCAAGGAACTAACCATAACGGAGACTTATGTTTCTGAATGGGTGCTCCCTACACAGCCAAAAAGCTGACGCCTCCTGGTCTTAATGGTGGGGAGAAGTGGCAGGACTGAGTTTTTGCTTTGGAGAATTAGGAAGTGGGCACCAGGAAATACATTGGTGGGTACCACGATGATCATGGACACCATTTTAGGGATCAATGACATAGGTAATTAGGAAGGACTTTTCTGTGGAAGAAGAT
>NW_015296964.1:0-289 GCF_001447785.1 Gekko japonicus | reverse complement strand
AAACAGAATTATATATAAGGAGAGACTAGTCTACTTGTGTTCTATTTTCCATCTTTTTCTGTACTGGCTGAATCTTACTTATCACTTACCCAGGTTGTTATTCAGTAAAACTTTTTTTAAATTATTTTTCTTTGTTTCCTTATTGGTCTTAACTGTGCTTTGGAATCATTATAGTGTATTGCTATCATCTATACACTATTAGCCACCTGTGGCTAAGATCTGTGGATATCTACATCTGTGGATCAGGGCCATGTGGAGGGTAAAGAGATTTTTCTGCAAACTTGGGAGA
>NW_015296963.1:0-289 GCF_001447785.1 Gekko japonicus | reverse complement strand
CATGCCATAAACATCAAATAAATAACATATTGTCGAACTATTTTTTCCTGGGAAGTTAAATACACCATCTCAAGTTGCCCTGTCATGATACTAAATGTTATGAATGCATTTTGATTTGCGGTTATTCTATACTGAATAAGACCAAATCTATTGTGTAACAGTATAGGTTCTGTTTAGGCTCTGGAGAGCTCCCAGGATTATAACTGATCTCCAGACTACCCAAATCAGTCCCTCTGAAAAACAAAATGGCTGCTTTGGATTATGGCATTATACCCTGATGAGGTTCCTC
>NW_015296962.1:0-289 GCF_001447785.1 Gekko japonicus | reverse complement strand
TAAGTAAGTTCTGCTCTCCTTATGCTCAGTAATCAATCTATCCCATAAGTCATATATTTGGAATGGACAGATACGGATTCTTACCTCTTCTAGAGTTGTTTGGCTCACTGAGAAGTGCCTGATTTTAAAGACTGCTTTGTTGGCTTCCAGCAGCTGAAATATATTTGCTACGCCTCCAGCAGACACTGGGACGTGGTATTCTACCATGTTCAGCTGATGGTCCTGCGTGAAGAAGGGAATTAACAGGAGGTGAATGGCAAGGCTGGCGAGGAGGAAGAAGGAAGGGCTA
>NW_015296961.1:0-289 GCF_001447785.1 Gekko japonicus | reverse complement strand
GGATCACTTTACACTCCGATATGCATACTGCAGGTCTGTTCCTAACTTCTGTTTAATAACCCATTTTCCACCCACTTTCTCCTCTGCACTGACATCTCACTGGTATTGAGAAAATTTCTCTACACAGAATAGCTTTAAAAGATGTTGTATGGAAGATGTTCTATGAGAACTTCCATTCTGTTAGTAGAAATTGGGCTTTCCCCCACTCCCATATTGGGGCCACTTAAAAAGAGAGCAAATCCCTGAGATTTCTTCAAAGGTGCAGATGGTAGTGCTTTCAAGCTACTAA
>NW_015296960.1:0-289 GCF_001447785.1 Gekko japonicus | reverse complement strand
GCTGTTTTGTGGCGGGCGGCGTGGACCGGCACACAGACCCAGACATCTGGTAACATCTGCCACTCCCCGTCAGGCTTTGGCCCGCAGACTGGGCCCCCGAGAACTTTACGCGGCTGAACGTATCCCCCCGAATTCACGCGCATACTGTGCTCCGTGTCAAAAAAACCGGTTATGTAATAAAACACAGCTAATTAAAGATTTCAAAGGGAAACATTATTTTAACTCTAATTAGATATGATTACAGTTCTCCTTCCTTAGGCCTGTGTGAAATTGCGATGAGGGGAAAGGG
>NW_015296959.1:0-289 GCF_001447785.1 Gekko japonicus | reverse complement strand
TTTTTTCCCTTCTAGATCAGCTGCCTCTGCTCGGCCTCTCACTCACAGCCATGATCTACATCACTCACCATGATGGCAGCACTTACAGAAGGGCCATCTCATAAAGATCCAAAAGCACTGATTCAAATGTGACTGGAATAAATTGAATCATCATAGATTTGCAGAGTTTAACTCAATTCAGGCATGCCTGCCTGCACACAGCCCTTAGAAGAAAGACCCATTGAAATGGAGGAGGCTTAGAATCAGTATATCCAATCTGCAGAATCAAGTGGTAAAGGTGTCGATGGAC
>NW_015296958.1:0-289 GCF_001447785.1 Gekko japonicus | reverse complement strand
GAACCTTTCACACTAACCAAGGGTCTTTGCAAAGCATCTCTGGCCATATGGCTATTAACACTACCAGGCCTGAATAACTGGCCTTTTAAAGTAATTAAAATATGATTGCTTCAGAACAGCTGCACCAAGGAGACTTCCATAGCAGCTCCGCAAAAGGATGGCAAAACAAGACCAAGAATGGGATGGGGGCCTATAATGCAGTATCAACAATGTATATTTTTAGTCTGTAAAAATAAAATCCACATAATTCCCTTTAGGGAATCTATATTATCCTTTTGAAAAGGTACAA
>NW_015296957.1:0-289 GCF_001447785.1 Gekko japonicus | reverse complement strand
CAGTTTATGTGGGTACATCACTTTAGGTCTTTTCTACAGATGTCACTCAAGGTAGTAAAGTGAGAGATCCTTGGTCCTGTTTCACAAACATATTAGTGAAAGATTATCCTTCGGATCCCAGAGTGGTGTGTATGTGTGTTTTATGTAGCCATGCTCATTGGTGCACTGGTGAAGATGTTTTCAGTCAGCAGGATCCATCCAGTTTTGTGGGTGTGTAAGAGTGAGGCATAAAAATCTTCTCAGTACTGCTGCTCACTGTAGTTTCTGCCTTTTGTACACATGGGTCCCA
>NW_015296956.1:0-289 GCF_001447785.1 Gekko japonicus | reverse complement strand
AGACTCTTTAGGACAGTTGACTGATTGGTAATTAGAAAATGGAAGAGTTGTCAGTGTACCAGCTAAATCTCTTCTATAAGATCTACTGCAATTTAATCTAGGAGGGGACAGCTGCTGACCATTGGGGTGTTTTAGGATAGCTTCTGCTTTCTCTCCCATGAAAATTCTAGAGAAAATCTGTTTCCCAGTGAAAATCCCTGTTTTCTCTTATCACATGTGGCACATTGTGAGCAGCCCTCAAGAACACCAAAGGGAGTGTTGCTTACATAGTTTTATACGAACATATGAA
>NW_015296955.1:0-289 GCF_001447785.1 Gekko japonicus | reverse complement strand
GCCATCGATGCGGAGGCACAGGATGATCAGATGCATAGTTTTTAGATAGCCAAAATTGTTTGACAGTTTATCATCATGACTTCGGGCTAAAATCTTCCCCTGTAATGTTTCTGGCACATAGGTTTTATTGCCTTTGTTCCCTCAGTGTTTATAGTCTCTAGATCGTGAGGGGTAAGAGCGACCTTAAACTTTTCCAGCCATTCGTTTGGCTCCTCCTCCCTCCCTGCTTTTGCCTGCCAGCACATCATTACTACCCCTCCCAACTGGGCAGGAGAGAATACAGTATCAG
>NW_015296954.1:0-289 GCF_001447785.1 Gekko japonicus | reverse complement strand
CCTAACCCAGAGCTGGCAACCCTAGATGGAATAGATTACGATGCAATCACCCATAATTGCAGCCTGGTCCTGGCTCTCCCTACTTACTCCCTGCTTGAAACAGAGGCTGGCCTGTGAATGCATGTGCGGCAGCTGATATGCCTGGAACTGCCAACCTCCTGGAGTGCTCCCATTATTACAACTGATCTCCAGGTGATCAAGATCAGTTCCCGTGGAGAAAATGGCTCCTTTGAAGGCTGAACTCTATGGTATCGTACACGGCTGAGGTCCCTCCCCTCCCTAAACCCTG
>NW_015296953.1:0-289 GCF_001447785.1 Gekko japonicus | reverse complement strand
ACAGATCCTTTCCCACTTCTCAAGTTTGGTCATCAGTTTCTACCTTGCCCTGGTTAAGGAAAACAGGAAAATGTTCAGGCTTGGACATTTAGGTAAAATAGCAGATTCTTTTAACTTTTCTTGCTAATGAGGAAAAAGCCTCTGGGTCTGATTGACAAACAAGTCAGGGAGAAGGAAGAATAAGAGCCCTTCTATTTTTCTTTTGGCCCATGCAGGGGAGAGGCAGGAATTTTCAATACTAGGGATGGGCATGAATTGGGTCACAAATTAAAGTTCATGGTGAATTTTG
>NW_015296952.1:0-289 GCF_001447785.1 Gekko japonicus | reverse complement strand
TCTATGATTCTATGATTCTATGACTCTGCTAGATGGCAGCTTTGTATGTTCATTGGAACCAATGGCTGACTAGGCTGCCAGTTTTGGTTCTTGAAAATGTGCTTCTTGTAAGGAGCCTGTGGGCCCCTCCAGGAAAATGGCAGCCCTAAACAAATGTGACATTCCCACTTTACTCATGTGGGACAAGGGACCACTGAATCTGATTTTTAATCCCTTTCTGTTGTTTCCTTGACATATATGCATACAGGTAGCTGTTGTGTTCATGTAGTAGACATACATTGATCACTTA
>NW_015296951.1:0-289 GCF_001447785.1 Gekko japonicus | reverse complement strand
CCCCGTGGGGGAATGCCCTCCCAGTCCTCGAGGGCGTCGTAGAAGGCGGCCTTCTCCCGTTTGAACTTTGCCCGAATTTGGGCAGATGTCCGGCGGAAGCCCCGTGCCGCCATCGCTTCGGACACCTCCTGAAACAGTGTCAGGGTCTCAAGATGTGTCGACGGCATCACCCTGTGGAAGTACAGAGGGTAAGTAGTGGAGCGCATGGTGGAAAGGTCCGCCAGTGCAGGACAAGTGCCCTGAGGCGGGACACTGTCCAGCCCTGGATACAGTCACCGACTCCCCCCCC
>NW_015296950.1:0-289 GCF_001447785.1 Gekko japonicus | reverse complement strand
TGCCTGGAGCTTCCCATTCAGTATTAACTACTTTATTTAAGACTGCTGGGAAGGGAATCCTAGAGGGGGCAGAAGGGTCTTGTCTGAGCCTGCTGGGAAATTTGGGTCTGATTCCTCCATCTCTTTGGAGCTACTAGCAATTTCCAGCACATGTAGCACCTTGGGGAACAGTTTGGAATACACTTCCTGAGGGAAGAGACGTGGTTGCATGGTAGTCGCCACGGGTTCTCCCTCCTCAGACAACTCCCCCTCTTCCTTGGTGGATGAGGCGTCAGACACCTCAGAATCC
>NW_015296949.1:0-289 GCF_001447785.1 Gekko japonicus | reverse complement strand
ATTTTTTTTTCTCCCACTGCTACTCAAAGCTGGCAGCCCTAGTTACCATACTTCACATAAACAAGATGGAACAGAAAAAAGATTGATAGATAGTAGATACATATAATGTTCATAGCATGAGAAGAACATAAGACAAGCCCTGCTAGTAGTGTTTCCAACAGGCCTGGAGGAAATAATAAGCTCAATGGGGTTTTATTAGCCAGGTGATGCTATTTATATCCATGCCATTAAAAGCCTGGGTTGACCATTTCCTCACATTAAGCCTCTGTTAAACAGACATTACATTTTT
>NW_015296948.1:0-289 GCF_001447785.1 Gekko japonicus | reverse complement strand
GGGTGGAGCTGGCCCAGCTAAAGAGCAGGCTCCGCCCATTCCCAACCAGTCATTGCCTCGTGCTTGGGCCTTGTGGGAGCTCTGAGCATACGGGATTGGAGTGGGCCACAGCCTACCTTGGAGACCTGAGGCCCAGCTGCATTGGCAATGGTGCTCTGGCGGCTGTGGCAAGATCTTCCAGCAGTGGCATTCCAGCAGAGGGATTGGCAGTGGTGGGAGCAGCAGCAGCGGTGAAAGGAACAGCAGTGAATCCCACGGCAACCAACAGGAACAACATTTATACAGGTCC
>NW_015296947.1:0-289 GCF_001447785.1 Gekko japonicus | reverse complement strand
GCTCGCTTCTTCAGCCTCTTTGCTGTCTTCCGTAGACTTCTGTAGAAGTTATCTCTTCTATACAAGAAAAACTCTAGTCAAAAAAGTTATGGTAACGCAGAATGGGAATTCTGGGTGGGGGTGGGGTGGGGTCCAACTTCACATCATCCTGATCTCTAAGTGTCATTGGATGGGGCCTGATAAGGTCATGGGTTGGGACTTGGTGATGTCACGTTGAATAGCAGTATTAATAACAGGTCTTACACACACTATTAGTATGTGCGGGGGAAGGGTTGTGGCTCAGTGGCAG
>NW_015296946.1:0-289 GCF_001447785.1 Gekko japonicus | reverse complement strand
TGTTGTTTATATAGCATCATAAATGGGCATCACACATAATTAAAAGATGGATTTTTGCTCTGAAGAAAGCATAATCTCAACAAATAGAAAGAAAAAAGAGGGGGAAAAACACAAAATGAAAAAAAAATCAATGAAATTTACTTGGAAATAAGTATACATGAAGTTGCAACCCATAAAGTTGCAATCTTAGTCAAATTTACTCTTTATTGAGTAACATTGCACAACATTGCACAACACTGAAACTACTAAATAACAAAATGAAATCTGATAAAATATGAATTAACTAGCA
>NW_015296945.1:0-289 GCF_001447785.1 Gekko japonicus | reverse complement strand
ATCCTTTTCCACAATGTCTTCACTATCAATACACAAACCTTTTGAGCCAGTTTGAACCTCAGCCAGAAAGGTGCTTTTTACACAAGGTGAAATTGTTCCTAAAAAGCACTCCTTGTTTCTGCTCAGTATTTGCAAAAAAGCTTCCTGCATTTAGAAATGTAGCACATTAAGGAAAAGACTGGGTTACCTGACCTGACTGCTTTGCATGGGTAGGGAGACTTTGATATATACAGTGATGCTTTCATCCAACCACTTTCTGAAGTGATGTGGTTCCAGGAACCACTGTGCC
>NW_015296944.1:0-289 GCF_001447785.1 Gekko japonicus | reverse complement strand
CTTTTAAGGCCGTGACTCCAGAACATCCTCCCTAGTTCAGTTTTGTGGCTGAATGGAGAACCAAGCCCAGGTTCACATCTCTGAAATCCAGAATGCAACATCTACCTATGCTAGCAGCTGCTCTGCATAGATTCTCCCTTTCTGGGGGTTCGTTTCCCGTCTCTAAAGCTTCTTTGAATTTGGAGGGAGGGTTTGTAAATGAAGCTTTCCGCTGTCCCTCCGTGGTGGTTCTCCTTCTGACAAATCCAAGGCACTGGGTAATGAGCAGCGTTCCCTCTAAGCTGAGTTA
>NW_015296943.1:0-289 GCF_001447785.1 Gekko japonicus | reverse complement strand
GGTCCTCCTAAGGAAAGGAGTCTGTTCTATGGCCAGCCATAGGATTAATGGCCCTGATCGTTGTTGCAGATAGACTTCCAGTGTAACTGTCTACTAGGACTCGGTAAGTAGTGGTCCCAAACAGCAATCTGATCATTGGGAACTTACATGGCAGAGAACAGAAATATAGGAACTGGAAGAGCACCCTCCTAGGTGGTGCTGCTTTCTCAAATCCATAGGTTAGACTACGTACAGAACCTGTGATGGATTTCCCAGTTTTGGGGGCTTTTCCCCACCCCCAAACAGCCAC
>NW_015296942.1:0-289 GCF_001447785.1 Gekko japonicus | reverse complement strand
AAATATTAAAGTAAAAAATAAGCTGCAGTAACAACAAAATAGTTGCTGTTTGCAGCTAAATTCTGCTTTATTTACCATTCCGTGGAACCAATCATTTGAAGGAATGTAAGGGGTTGTGGTGGCGCACATTCTTTGCATGTAGAAGATCTTGGATTCATTTAAAGGATGTCAGGAAGCAAGGGAAGACCTTTTGCTGATTGAGACTGGCAGCATCATTTCTAGACAGAGTGAAGAACCCTGAGCTAGATGCATCAATGATCTTATTTGATATAAGGCAGACTGATATGTT
>NW_015296941.1:0-289 GCF_001447785.1 Gekko japonicus | reverse complement strand
TGGGAGACTTAATGCATCTCAACTCACCATTTTAGCCACCCTGCTCTCCGTTAAGAAATAAAGAGATAAACAACAATGAAATAGTCATAATCCAAGACTGCAGCTAATGAGATGGGTGGGGCCACTTTGCTGGCATACAGTCAGAGAAGCATTCTGCAGATCTGCGGTGCTGTGACAAGGATGTATTTATCTGTGTTATCTAGGCCAGCAGAGGACTGTACCAATTATTTGCTCTTCTCAACTTCTAACTGCATACATTTGTATGTGGAGCATACATTTGCAGCCTATT
>NW_015296940.1:0-289 GCF_001447785.1 Gekko japonicus | reverse complement strand
CAGCACCATAATTCGAAAGCATCTATCCTGACAGCCCCCTAAACGAAGGACCTGGGCAGACTGTTTGATCCTGTCTATCTTTCTGCATCTTTCCTGACTCTCCTCACCAAAGTTACCTGCGGAAGCTGTGTTCACAGGCCCTGGCTGGAAACCTTCTGCATAGAAGCACCCGTGCATATTTCAAAGGCAGGGAAGGGCCTGCTGAATAATACTGGATAGTAGAATTCCTTCCCTGTGTCTCCTTCCCGTGATTTTCCTGGCAAACCAGGTAGAATTCCTCCTCCTCCTC
>NW_015296939.1:0-289 GCF_001447785.1 Gekko japonicus | reverse complement strand
GCAACCCAGACTTCTAGGGCTACGAAAGGCACTGTCTTCTCCCAAAGGTACACCTTTTCCCACTTCACAGATTGGGCAGACACAAAGAACTTGTATCTCCCCCAGTGAAATGAAAGCAACCAGACCTAGGGATGTGTGTTTGGACCTACCTGAGCCGAAAATATACCCGAAAAAAAAACCTTAGCGGTATTTTTCGGGTAGATTTTGGCATCTCAAATGTATCTGTTTTTTTTTTTGAGAAAACGGGGGGGGGAATCCCCCCTGGATATATTTGGGAATTACTGGGTAG
>NW_015296938.1:0-289 GCF_001447785.1 Gekko japonicus | reverse complement strand
GGGGGGGGGAGAATTGTGAAGCACTGAAAACTCTTGCTTTTTTCCCTTTGAAATGAGTGAAATGCTTCTTAGGAGAAGAGGATACTCAAAATTACAGCATTGTTTTTTGATCAGAAAAATTGGGGGATTTTTGGGTGACAGTGAAAGATGTGTAAACTATTTTCTCTCTTTTGGAAGGAATCAAGCATATGGTACAACAGTTTGCAGCTCACACTTTAGTACTGGGTGTATTCACAATTCTGATTAGTAGAAAAAGCATGTACACTTTTAAAGTCCATAAATCTGCCAA
>NW_015296937.1:0-289 GCF_001447785.1 Gekko japonicus | reverse complement strand
TCAGGGTTTATTCATCTCAACTTCACGGCTTTATATGCTTCATTTATATCTTCAATATATTTGATGTGATCCCCTAAACAGGTATGTTTTCGCCTTGCCCTGGAAGTAGTATGGATCAGCACTGCAGCCTCTACATTTTCTATCGACTTTTGGAGACACCACATGGGAGGAAGGCGGCATGCTTCTGCTTGGCAGGAAGAGCTGACCAAAGGGGATCCCTTACTTGTCATGGGAGGGTGAGGCTGCTACATATTTATCCTGCATACCAGACAACACCATTATGCCTAGC
>NW_015296936.1:0-289 GCF_001447785.1 Gekko japonicus | reverse complement strand
ATATTAAAATATTTTGGCAGTAATGTGACGGGTTGGTGTAGGAAACAGAACTGGATATTTATAGTGGTTGTAGATTTTTTTTCCTGTTTATACTGTTAATGATGCATGAAAAATAAGTATATAAAAACAGACACGATCAAAACACATTAACAGTCATAGAAAGGAGAAGGTCTACAATTTGAAGGATTTATTGCTAGCATGGCAGCCTTCCATGCAACATTCCGTTATTTCCCAAGACCCCCAGCCACCAGGAACAGTAGCTGAGACAAGAAGAGAAAATTGAAGAACT
>NW_015296935.1:0-289 GCF_001447785.1 Gekko japonicus | reverse complement strand
AGGAGGGGACTGTTCAGGGGTGGGGCTTCACCTGTAGCAGATTAGAACACCCGAAATCGGGGGAACCCCTACCCTGACTGGGGGTCTGACAACCCTAGTGTGCATGCTTATTAATGACACCCAAGTGCCGTACATACACAAAGGCAGGACTATTTAAAGTCATTAGCAACTACTATTTAAAATATTTATATCCCATCTCTCTGTTTAAATAACTATCCGGCGGCTTAAGATAATTAAGATTCTTAAAAATAGTAAAAGAGCAAGATGAAAGGATTAAAGAGCAACAGAA
>NW_015296934.1:0-289 GCF_001447785.1 Gekko japonicus | reverse complement strand
CACTATGTGTAGTCCCCCTTGAGTCCCAGGGAGGAAGGCAGACAATAAATAATGCAAATAAAATAAATTTTAAAAACCCTAGAGCCTGAGTGGATTTAATCCCAGCCAAAATGACACTATTCCCTCCCACAAATCACTTTGTCCTGAGCAGCCAATTGGTGTTGGAGGTTGCACTACCACAGGTGCAATACGATAGGAAGGAAATTCCTTTCCCTTGATCCTGAGAATCCCATATTAGGGTTAACATAGGTGTTGCCCGGGGGGCGTGGTGGCTCAGAGGTTAAGACAC
>NW_015296933.1:0-289 GCF_001447785.1 Gekko japonicus | reverse complement strand
ATACCTTGAGTGTTAAGAACACGAAAAGGCCTACTGGACCAGACCAAAAGGCCCATTTTACCCAGCATCTTGTTTCTCACAGTGGAAGAGAATGAGGGTATCAGTTCAACGGCTGTTGACCCCAGCAACTGATTTCAAAGGTACACTGCCTGTGAATGTGGAGATTTCATGCAGTTATCATGGCTAACAGCCATTAATAGGTCAGGCATCTATAAATTTGTATAATGGCCTTTTAACATTATCTACATTGGTCACACTGCTACATCTTGTGGCTCTGAATTATGCATTT
>NW_015296932.1:0-289 GCF_001447785.1 Gekko japonicus | reverse complement strand
TGAGAGGAGAAGAAACGGTGAGTGAAACTGATGGATCCGTCATGACTTCAGATCCTAGCCCTGATGGGAGGGTAGGTGAGCCATCCCTGGCATCCCCTACAGAGGATCTCCATATGTTTGGGGAACAGATGATTCCTGTGGTCCAGTCTCTCAAAACAGAAGTCGTTACCTCGGAGCACAAACCCAAAGACAAGATTCTGAGTCACCTGCATTCAGAGTCTCTTGGGATTATTGCCTTCCCAGTTTTAGAGGGTCTTGAAGACCTCATGCAGGAACTGTGGCAAAAACC
>NW_015296931.1:0-289 GCF_001447785.1 Gekko japonicus | reverse complement strand
CTTCCTTCTTTCCTTCCCACCCACAGTTAAACTACCTGTATTTTCTCCCCTTCTTAATATTTCCTCCTTCCCTCCCCTTGGCAGCTACTACCTAGGTAATGTCTGGACCAATTGCACAGTGTCAGCCAAAGGACCTGACTCAGTTATGTGGTTCCAGCCAGGCTAGAACCAGTTGCCGAGTGGGGAACCTATAAGGATCATGAGGGCACCTCACTTTTCCCTGTATGCCCCTTCTTAGATGATTTTCTCTTACTCGTCTCTTGGTAGCTACCATATCCTCAGCTTTCCT
>NW_015296930.1:0-289 GCF_001447785.1 Gekko japonicus | reverse complement strand
CAAACTGGCTCTCTTCACCCTCTCAAATTGGAGGAAGAAGAGAAAAGCAAGACCAAACAAACAAACTGGCCAGACATTTGGGAGAACAACCAAGTTTTTACCTGGCACATGTCAAGCATTAGGTGGGCCTCTGTGGGGGGATGGAATGCCAAAATCGAGTACCACCGCATAAAAAGTCCTGTCCCTGGTTGCCACCCACATTACTTCTCAAGGTAGAGATGCTCACAGCAGGAACTGTGTTTTCAATTTGATTTTTTAAATATACAATAAAGTTTATTGAAATTTTAGT
>NW_015296929.1:0-289 GCF_001447785.1 Gekko japonicus | reverse complement strand
AGAGCAGAGATGGGTACATATCAAAAACACAATTAGCACAGGCTGCCACTGTTATCAAGGAGCTGAAATTCCTAATTCTTCTTCTTCTGAAATGGCTTGCGCAGCTGTAACAATATAGGCGGCTGAAGGCAGTTTCCAGCAATAAACCCAATGTCATTATATATGTTGACATAGCAGTCACATGTATTATGCAAATCCAGGAGGGGACTATATTTTGCTGGCTGATCTTTGGCTTTGCTAGTCAGAGAACGGCAGGCACGACACCACAATGCTAAATGTGCGCAGCGTC
>NW_015296928.1:0-289 GCF_001447785.1 Gekko japonicus | reverse complement strand
TTACAGAACAATGAAAGGTAGTAAAAACATGGGTCTAACTAAGCTCCACACATTTATGTGGTTATCTTGACATTTCCTTCAGAGGAAATGGACATAGGACCCTCTGGAATTTTGTAATAGAGCTGACCATTCCATTTCTCATTCATTCCCTATTTCCTGACTTGAGGTCTGCCTGAGGTCCATTCGCAAGATGGGTCAAAGCTATAAATCCTTCCTGTCTCAGCTGGGAAGGTTCCACTTTGACCTATCATGACACTGGGTTTGGCCCTGACCCGGATAGCCCAGGCAA
>NW_015296927.1:0-289 GCF_001447785.1 Gekko japonicus | reverse complement strand
CCCCCCCCCCCATTTAACTGGAGGAAAAATGAGAAGAACTGTAAGCAGTTCTATGATTTTCACAAGTCATGGCCATGACTCAAGGGGAATATTGCCTCTACACTGGCAAATAAGCTGAAATTCCTAGGTGGGACAAAAATATTCACAATCTGCAGTGAGTAGGCAGCAATCATGCAAAACTGTTTGGCAAGGTGCTACGCTTGAGGTGAATTTAACCAGAGAACACTGAGGAGATGTGGTCAGGAACTCGCCTTGCATATAAACGGAGGGAACTTGAAGAAAGTAAGCT
>NW_015296926.1:0-289 GCF_001447785.1 Gekko japonicus | reverse complement strand
GGCACCTTTAAAACCAAGAAAGTTTTATTGAAGTTATGAGCTTTCTTGTACACACACACCTCTTCAGACACAAAATAGAAATAACAGTAATATATATAGACTCTATATGTATAACTGTTAGTTCTATTGCTACTTCATTGTATCTGAAGAAGTGTGCATGCGCAAAAAAGTTCATACCTTCAATAAAACTTTCTGGGCTATCTAGGTCAGGGCTAAGTTTTCTATATACTAAGAAATAAAAAATTGTATTCCACAGGCAGAGATACAAGTGCCTGGCTGTGACTGGAGA
>NW_015296925.1:0-289 GCF_001447785.1 Gekko japonicus | reverse complement strand
TTTTATGATCTATTCCTGATAGTTGTATGATCGGATCCCTTGATTTATAACATCCTTGGGGGAAAAGAGTCTTTAAACGGTTTGTTGGCGACGAGGCGTTCAAACTCACACGGCTCTCTGACCGTTCCAGCACATGGAAGACCCTGCGGAACTCCAGGAGGTGGGGGAGAGAGTTTGGCTTCCAGGCGTCTGGCCAGACACCTGGAGGGCTGATGAAAATGGTTTGCCCTGATTTTGACGGCCCAGCCTAGCTCGGCCTCGTCAGCGTTTGGCTCCTAAGCAGGGTCAG
>NW_015296924.1:0-289 GCF_001447785.1 Gekko japonicus | reverse complement strand
CCATGTATTCTTTCCATTCATGTCCCTCAGCACATTTATTTGATTACTTAATTTTCCATTGATATACCAGTTCCAGAGTTCTGTTTTCTTAATATCATCTTCTGAACCGTAACATTTTCATGTAGTTATACTGTTATACTGTTCCATATATATTGCTAAATAAATGTTTGTAACTTTTACAGAGAAAACAATTCAATGCAATTTTCATGTACCCTTTATCCCATTGAACATATTTCTATTTTACTACCTTAGTAAAGAAATAATAAGTTCACAGGACCCAGATTATTGC
>NW_015296923.1:0-289 GCF_001447785.1 Gekko japonicus | reverse complement strand
CCCTGTAACTTATTGAGTCTGTCAATAAACTGTGAGGCTTATTTGATAATGGTTTAATTGTGATGCGTGGGCCCTGTAGTTTGGTGTGGTGTTGAAAATTCCATTAGATACCCTCAGTTCTCCTGACAGAAAAAGAGTCTCTAGAAATCCCTAGGAAGGAGGAATGATTAGTTTGTCTGTGATAGATCATCCTATGTATGTTTAGAGTGGAAGACAGATCCATTAACATGCACAGAAGTTTCTCCATTGACCTCCACGGGATGAGGCTACAGTTCTGAACTTCACTTCA
>NW_015296922.1:0-289 GCF_001447785.1 Gekko japonicus | reverse complement strand
ACCAAGTAGCCTGTTCCGTATGGAGACCCATTCCCCGTGCTAGGTGGGAGGATGTTGAAAAGGAAGTGCAAGATATGTTACGCTTGGGAGTGATTGAAAAGTCACGTAGCGCTTGGAGGAGCCCGATAGTGTTAGTGCCTAAGCCGGATGGTAGCACCAGATTCTGCATTGATTATAGGGCGGTAAACAAAGTTTCAAAATTCGATGCGTATCCCATGCCTAGAACAGATAGTCTGCTAGAACAGTTAGGTCAAGCCAAAGTTATATCCGCCTTGGACCTAACGAAAGG
>NW_015296921.1:0-289 GCF_001447785.1 Gekko japonicus | reverse complement strand
GTATAAAACCAATTCTCCTCCTCCTCCTCTCTTCCCTCTCCAGCACTGTTTCTTGAATTAATTCCATAATGCTCCTTGCCCATTGGAAGCTCCACATCTACTAAATGGTTACCATTTCAGGTCAGGAAAATGGGGCAAAGGGAAGTATAAGTGCCCTCTTCCCACCTGACATGGACCTGATCCAAACTGGGCCCTCACACACCTGAGAATCACATTCCAAGCACAGAATTCACAAAGCACATCTGCTTGAAAGTCTTCGTGGTGAGTACAACCCAAAGACGTCACACCA
>NW_015296920.1:0-289 GCF_001447785.1 Gekko japonicus | reverse complement strand
TCTTCACAGCAGAGTGTGTTGCCAGATAGCCATTGTCTTATTCTGACACTGGTGAGAGCGGATTAAAGAATGCCTTCTGCAAGTGACAGAGTCACTATGAAGAAGCTCACACTATAGCTAGAGAGACACAAGTGAGTCTCAGCTGCTATGCCGATTTAAAATATCAGGGATGGATAGAACCTAATCATTTTTTTAAAGAAGGAAGCCATCTTGCCTATGAGTCCTGTATGGATAAGTTTGCCATATCCCACTTTCCAAAATGGTTCAAAAGAAACAGAAGGTCCTCATA
>NW_015296919.1:0-289 GCF_001447785.1 Gekko japonicus | reverse complement strand
GTCTTAACCACTTGAGCCACCCCAGCCCACTTTGGATGTACCACTTCATACCAACAGTAGGATGAAGCACGGTATTAACACTCCTCCAATTTGGACGCTGGAAGAGTGTTAATACCGTGCCTCTTCCTACTGTTGGTATGAAGTGGTACATCCCATTCTATCACCTCATTCTCCTGCATGTGCCGAACAGGCCTAGGTTTTGGGGGATCATGCGCACGCACACAAATGCACATGAAGCTGACTTGTACCGAATCCACCATCGGTCCATCAAAGTAAGTATTGTCTGCTC
>NW_015296918.1:0-289 GCF_001447785.1 Gekko japonicus | reverse complement strand
GCTTGGCCGCAGCCGCGGCTTGATAGTCTCCCTCGTCGCCCGAGGAAAAACTCTCGGGAATCTCCTTTGCCGCCATTTTTGATCGAAGGCTGTCCTTGGCCGAGAAGACGGCTGAGGCAATCTTCGTCCCGATGGGACAGAGAAACAGGCGGAAATCAAGGTAAGAAACGGAGAAGGAGGAAAGTAAAGACGTGAGGGCAAGATCAGGCTAAAAGAGAAGGAAGGATTAAGAATTTTCACGTAAAGTGGTAGAGTAAGCTAAGGATTGCTGCTACTCCCTAGTGAGGCA
>NW_015296917.1:0-289 GCF_001447785.1 Gekko japonicus | reverse complement strand
TGGCAGGAGGGAGGGAGGGGCCTGGCTGGGACTCACTCGAGAGGCTGCCTGGAGAGGTTCCTCCGCTTGGGAACAGCCGAAGCCTTGCGGGGGTGCCTCTTTGCTCCGGCGCAGATGCGCGCAAAGGGAAGGGCAGGCGGCGCCGGGTACTCCATATACTCAGTGCGCCCGGGCTTTAGCCGCCCGGGCTGGCGTCGCGGCCGCTTTGGACTTTTCTGCCCACCATCTCCGATGAATGGGGAAGGGACGGGCTCCAGCTGTTGGGCAGGTGCGTGCGGTAGCGCGCAAC
>NW_015296916.1:0-289 GCF_001447785.1 Gekko japonicus | reverse complement strand
TTCCGCTTTAATCATTTGAAAGCTGTCTAATAGATCCTGCTTTGTGAGCGGGTCGCTGTTTTGAGCGCTTGTCTGCGTGCCGGTCGCCATTTTGAAAGCGCAGACCCGATTTTTTAAAATGTCTTTTCTTGAGGTTAAAATACGTCTTACCGCTTCAGGATTAAAACGCTAGCTGCGGGGTGCCTTTAGCTCGCTGGCACTTGCCTTTTAATCGAGGGAGCGCTTGTTTTTAGAAGTTTTCGGCGGGGAGAAAGAGCGCGGGAGCCCGGGAGATCGTTCAAAGAGCCTC
>NW_015296915.1:0-289 GCF_001447785.1 Gekko japonicus | reverse complement strand
GACAATTCCTTCCTTCCTCCTTGGATTAGCTGGTGCAGCCCATAATTCTGAAAGGAGGAAGTTGCTCTGCTGGGGATAGCTCGGTGGCAGCACTCAGCAGCCAGCCCGGCACGAAGGGATGCTCGGCTGGTGGGAAGCAGCACGCCTGGGGTGGGAGGGGCGGTGGCAGCCTGATGAGGAAGGGCTTGTGGACCAGCGGCCCTTTGAAGTCATGCAGCTCAGGGGAGGGGAGGCCTGGGGCTGAGTCCCGTCACAAATCGTATAAGAACTCCAGCTCCGGAAGCCTCTA
>NW_015296914.1:0-289 GCF_001447785.1 Gekko japonicus | reverse complement strand
GCCTGTACAGAGCCTTCTTTGCTTGCTCTCAAAGGTGAGGTGCCTGGGGACCAGGGTGTTTCCGGTTCCAGCCTGTGCTGCTAGGCATGGGGATGGAGGGAGGAGCTTTTCCCACCCTGGTGCCTGGCCTATGCCACTCTTCCCCTTCCACGCCTGCTCGCTGCTTGCCTACCTTGGCTGCATTAGAATGCTGCTAGGTGACAACCTCTCTGCCCCGCCCCCCCAGGCCCTTGAATGGATTTCCTGATTCATACTACTTGTCATCTACTTCTGCTTCACTGACTATGCT
>NW_015296913.1:0-289 GCF_001447785.1 Gekko japonicus | reverse complement strand
CTGCTGGGGAGAGCTGCGTAGTTAGGAGAGAAGGAGACGGGACGCCTCTTCCCCAGTGGATCTTGTCTCCTTTTCTCCTTGCTCCGCAGCCAGGAGAGCGGGAGATGGGAAGCCTCTTCCCTGGTGATCCCGTCAACCTTTCTCCTGGCTGACAGCCTGTTTAAAGCTATGCCAGGGAGCAATACACACTAGACACACATTGGAATGTGGAGTGCCAGAGGGGGCGATCTTCTTGCCAATGCTGTTCAGCATCTATACGCGCCCTCTTGCCCTTGTGGTCTGGGGGGTT
>NW_015296912.1:0-289 GCF_001447785.1 Gekko japonicus | reverse complement strand
CTATTGATGTGACTGACCTATTATGGGATATCTGTATGCACATGGTCACACAAAGATGGCATTTCGATCTGGATATCCCAACTTCTAGTCCAACATGCCGACTGTTCTACTGCACTGAACCTGGCAACCAAAATAATATCAGTTCCTGAAGTCTTCATTTCACATGAAGCTAAAAATATTTCTTTGTCTCCATTCCGAGCCATTTGGGAGGGGTAGTTGTCATTCTGCATCCATTGAAGTAATGGCAAATACATCATCCGTGACTGAATTTATCCTAGTAGGGATTCCT
>NW_015296911.1:0-289 GCF_001447785.1 Gekko japonicus | reverse complement strand
TCAGCTTAGAGGGAACACTGGTGCTGGACGAACACACCGTCTCTTGCCTGCCCATGGCACAGTTCAGTTGGATTCCCGTCACAGTAAGACGCAGCAACAGCGTTTGGAGGGGTCAGCCCATTAATCGCAAATCCAGTCTATAAAAGGGAAGTTGGTAGCCGGAGGCGGCAACTAAACTTGGGTTGCCAAGTGCCTGCTGAGGGCGGGAGCAGTCAGGGTCTGGAACAGTGCCACTGGCAGAAAACTCCAGAAGACACATGGAAGGCCCTATATAGAGCAGTGATGGTGA
>NW_015296910.1:0-289 GCF_001447785.1 Gekko japonicus | reverse complement strand
CTATTAATATACAAGAACAGAATATTAAAGTGCTGACACACAGGTATATGACACAGAGGAAACTAAATTGTATGAACAAGAACATCTCACCTCTATGCTGGAAACAATATGAATCAATAGGAACTTTTAATCATTGCTGGTGGGAGTATGCGGTGATTTACCAATTCTGGCAAGAAATTATAGCTAAAATTCAATACTTGACGGGTTATAAAATCCCTCTCACACCTGAAGTTATACTATTAAACTACTGGTGAGATATCAAAATACCACAAATTAGAAAAGACCTCAT
>NW_015296909.1:0-289 GCF_001447785.1 Gekko japonicus | reverse complement strand
AGAGCATGGAACCCTCCAGCCTTCTTCCTCCCCAATGCCCTAGAAGTCCTTCTATTTAAAGGGAGGTTATTCCACCTCCTTACCTCTTGGGACCCAGTGGGACTTCTTCTAATCCTTGGCCTTGCTTCCCTTCCCAACCTGGGCCTTCCATAGCCCAATATGGCTCAAGTGAGGCCTTTCCCCAAACTCCCCACCCCCGACCTGACCATGCATGCCCTGCTCCACCCTGCTCACCCCATGACATTATTTTGCCTTGGGGCTCCCTTCCAGCTATCCTTCTGTTCAGGGA
>NW_015296908.1:0-289 GCF_001447785.1 Gekko japonicus | reverse complement strand
ACATTTTCATTGAGTTATCTACTACGACGAGTCCAAGATTTCTCTCTTGGTCAGTCTCTCCCGCTTGACAGCACACAATGATTACACCCTGATCTTGTCAGAGCATGGATACTAAGCAGCCCTGGTTAGCACGTGGATGGGGGACCACCAGAGAAGTCCAGGATCACCATGCAGAAGCAGGCAACGGCAAACCACCTCTGTTCGTCTCGTGCCTTGAAAACCCCATGAGGGGTCGCTATAAGTCAGCTGACAGAGTAATGGAGTACAAACAGAGTAATGGAGGCTGTAA
>NW_015296907.1:0-289 GCF_001447785.1 Gekko japonicus | reverse complement strand
CTGCCTTTCACTGAATCAGATCACTGGTCTGTCCAAGTCGGTACTGTCTACTCAGGCTGTCAGCAGCTCTCCAGGGTCTCGGGATGAGGTCTTTCCCATCACCTAGTGCTTTGCCACTGAGCCACGGCCCCTCACATGATGCTGCCTATACCTTATACTGAATCAGGTGCTTGGTCCATCAAGGGCAGCATTGTCCACTCAGACTAGCAATGGCTCTCCAGGGTCTCAGGGAGAGGTCTTTCCCATCACCTACTGCTTAGCCCTTTTACTTGGAGATGCCGGGGATTGA
>NW_015296906.1:0-289 GCF_001447785.1 Gekko japonicus | reverse complement strand
AATCCGCGCACGCACTTGTTGCAGGTCCCGCAGTGCTTGGATCGGGAGCTCCTAACAATAAGAAAGGAAGGATGCAGAGAGTGAGAACAGGCGGGGCAGAGCCAACCATCTGAAAGCGATCCCTCCCCCCTCGCGAGGATGCTCCACTGGATGATGAAATATCATTGGGGGGTGGGGAATTAGCGCACCCAGCTGGACTCAAGACTGGTTGCGCCCAATGGGTGTGGATCCCGTCTCTACCCTCCCACTTCACTGAGCAAAGCTGGAAGCTTTCCTCTAGCCTAAGGAG
>NW_015296905.1:0-289 GCF_001447785.1 Gekko japonicus | reverse complement strand
CCTCTGTTTGAAAACCTCCAAAGGAGACCTCTGCATAAAACCAGTCTGAGTAGAGAGTACTGACCTTCGTGGCCCAGTGATCTGATTCTATATAAATCAGCTTCATGTATTCATGTAGATACCCTAGATTAATTTTGCCTCTGCCTCAGTACTGGGTTGAATCAGTACTTTGAATCTACAAATTTGAAAAATTATAATATGTTTGTTTTACTGAATGAGAAAGCTTTCATTTGTTCTTGCCTCCCTTAAAACAGCCTAGAGAACTCCAGAAAATGTAATAATCTAGCCC
>NW_015296904.1:0-289 GCF_001447785.1 Gekko japonicus | reverse complement strand
CAGACATGGTCAATGCTCAGGTGTTCATGCAGCCACAGGTGCTGGATGAGAAGCTTTTACCCCATGCAGCATGCTTGCCCACATGGATCACCCTTGCCAGAGAGAGAGAAATGGTTTGCCCAAAGGTATATATTCATTTATTTGTTGTGTAAAAGATATATAGCCCAACTTTCAGCCCCATCAGGGCTGCCATTATATTAAGCTTCAGGGGAAAGCTCTGAATTTCAGGTGTGGGGATATCACATGGTACAGTCCTCCAAGGACTGTGGCTGTTTCAAGCAGCAGAGAA
>NW_015296903.1:0-289 GCF_001447785.1 Gekko japonicus | reverse complement strand
GAGGCGGAGGAATACAAATGCAGGAGTGGAGAGACCTGTTCATGCAGAAAACATCTGAAAAGTCCCAGATCTTTCAGCTTTTCTTCATAGCAAAGCTGCACTGACAACAGAAAGGTGAGCCAGATTTCATGTAGGAGTCCTCAGGCCTCCACACCAGATGGAGATCTCTAATCTGTTCTCCTGTTTTTGAAAGTCCTTAAATCACAGCTCCTCCCCCATCATCATATGCCCATTCTTATGGTTGCTAAGAGAGCCCAACGTGATGGCTTCCAGCCCATTCACTGAAGAA
>NW_015296902.1:0-289 GCF_001447785.1 Gekko japonicus | reverse complement strand
GGGGGGGGGGGGGGGGGGAGAATAAAACCAAAAATATAACAACTGCGCAAACAAGGAGGATTTAGAACTGGCTGTCAGTGCTACATCGTAATTGTCCGAGTCCTTGAAGAACACACTTTCATTTGGCGGCAGAAACAGCTCTAATAGGGTGCTAGCGAAGATGATGATTACACGGCCCTTGGAATACGCCGCAATCTCACATCTCAGCACTATTAGAATAATGCTGGGTCCATTTCAGCTGGGACTGCTAATTCCCAGATAAAAGCCAGCTAGGAAGTTTACTTGCTAA
>NW_015296901.1:0-289 GCF_001447785.1 Gekko japonicus | reverse complement strand
ATAAATAAATAAATAAATACTTAAGGGATAGTCAGCAGTCAGCTTGGCTAGATAACCAGTTTGAGAACATAAGCAGAGCACAGTCCTCTTATGATGTTTGACAGCAAATCCTGTTGCCACAAACTGTTGCTACCTCCCTGCCTCCTTCACCTACAGAGCTGACACCTGGAGGCACGCTTTAGGCCAAGGCTACCAGTTGCTGGCCCTTAGCATGTCGTGGGCAGCAGTTTCAATAATGCAGATCGCAGCCAGCATGGAAGGAGCCTCCTTTCAGCCACTTGGGCAAAGA
>NW_015296900.1:0-289 GCF_001447785.1 Gekko japonicus | reverse complement strand
ATGAATAAATAAATAAATAAAATAAACTATTAAGAGCTGGCATTATCTGGAGCCCACTGGTCTCTTCTAATAAAATGTAATAATGCATTAGCTAACAAAATTCTTACTTAACGAATAAAACTAGTTGCCCCTTTTTCTAAGCTTGCTAGATCTGTAGAACACAGTAGCTGTCTCTTATTTAGGAACACCGACCACCTGTCTTCAGCCTAAACGGTTTATTCAGGCAGAATGGAGCAGAGAATCCGCTGCGTAGTGTTAAGTATTCTATAGCTTTGTTGGCATTCATGAG
>NW_015296899.1:0-289 GCF_001447785.1 Gekko japonicus | reverse complement strand
TGGGCGACTCACATGTTTCCATTGCTCATCCCAGGTCCAATGCTCCCTCCATTCACCACAACTGAGCGACGTGGAGTCAGAAGCAGCAGCGGCTCCAAGCAGTGTGCAAACTCGGCCCTGTATTCGGTGTTGATCTGGAAGAAAACCGGTGAGGATGACTGGTCATCCCAAAAGCAGGCTAACTAATAAAGTTTTTCTCCTACAAATGGATAGGACTCTTGGGCACAGGGCTTCCTGTGAAAATGGAAGTCCCTGCGTCAAGTTCTGCCCCCTTCTCTGTACTGCATAA
>NW_015296898.1:0-289 GCF_001447785.1 Gekko japonicus | reverse complement strand
TTCCTGTCCCAAAATAGCCCTGCTAATAAGCATTGGAGCCATAGTTGACATGGACGTGGGCAAAGGTTGTGGCAACGGCAATGAGAGGCAGCGTGGTGTGGCGGTTTTGGTGTCAGACTCGGAGGGAAGATGCTACCGGGTCCAAGTCCTCCTGCAGCCATGACACCTTCCCTCTCGTGAGCTTCCTATCGATACTCAATAACCGTAACATTAGCATGTTCGCCTTGACACAAACCTGTGTAAAAGGGATTCTGGTTTCTGGTTCTTTTACATCGGGGGTCCCCAAATG
>NW_015296897.1:0-289 GCF_001447785.1 Gekko japonicus | reverse complement strand
TCTTGCGCGAGAGGTGGAATTTGCCCCTAAAATCCAAGGCCAACAGGGAGGCAGGAGAACGATTCGCCCCCCCCACGGGTGTCGCAGCTGCCGCCGAGAACGGCGGTGGCGGCCATAACAGCGCTGCCGCTCGGACATCACACACAAGAGGTGGAATTTTCCCCTAAGAGTCCAAGGCTACAACCCTGGGGCTCATGGAGGTGAAGGAACGTTTCGCCGTGGCCCCCCCGCTGCCGCCACAGCCATTGCAGCTGCCGCCGACAGTGCTGGCGGCCATAACGTTTTAAAG
>NW_015296896.1:0-289 GCF_001447785.1 Gekko japonicus | reverse complement strand
TGTTACCTGCTGCAACTTAGATGCCATAAAAAGCCCGAGCGACCACCTCCCCCATTCTCTCCGAGGGCCTCCGCTGTCGTCTGCTGTCAGCCCTCGTGGTTCCGCTCAGCCTCACGATGTGGGTTCAAAGGCCCTGGCTGTTGTACCTCCTTAGGAAGAACCACGATGATCTCTCCCATTTCAGAGGTATAAATGTAACTGCAAGGAGAAGCCGATCACGTGGCATGCGTCGCATGTCTCTGTTCCGCCCATATTGAGGAAGGTGGCAGCGGCATTCGAAATGCCACCC
>NW_015296895.1:0-289 GCF_001447785.1 Gekko japonicus | reverse complement strand
CAATATGGACTTTGAATGGACCAAGTATACTTTGATGATTCAGTGTAAGGCAGCTTCATGTGTTCATGTCCCTCCTGATCATTTTACACATCTGGGTGGTCTTTGATGTCATTAATCATGGTATCCTTCTGGGCCACCTAGGAGGCCTGGGCAGATCTGTTCTTTGTTGGCTCCATTCCTTCCTGAAAAGGCAACTATCACAATGTGGTGCTTTGTGACTTCTTCAGCTCCATGACCCTTAATTTACAGGGTACTATGGGGTCAATAGGAGCTGCGGTGGCTCAAGTGG
>NW_015296894.1:0-289 GCF_001447785.1 Gekko japonicus | reverse complement strand
CTCAGTTTAGAGGGAACACTGGCCACAGCTGGCATTGAGGCAGAGCAGTTGTCCAACTGTTCCATTCCTGGGCCAGAAAAATTTTCAGCACCTGTTGAGACTCATTATTTTTATTTTCTAGTCAATTCATCATGCGCTGAAAGTTGACCAGACCACAAAGCAATCAGCAGTAGCACCATCTGAATTTGCCACATGCTTAAGGTCAGTTTTGGGGTTGGGAAAACTGGCCCTTAATCTGTCCTTAGTGTGATGAAATCATCTGCTATAACATAAAGCAAATCAAACTCTA
>NW_015296893.1:0-289 GCF_001447785.1 Gekko japonicus | reverse complement strand
GAAGGGTCTGGGCCAGCTGGTCCTTGAGGAACCGGCAGAGTTGCTGGAGCTTAGCTCTGCTTACTCCTGGCTACCAGTGGCCCTCTAGGCAGTGACCTACCAGGGGATTTTTCTGTAAGTTAGATGGCCAGTCCATCCCAGATTTGCGGTGCTGTCACGATGCCATGGATTGGCTTGCATTGCAAAATGCCTGGAATCACATCAGATGCTTGGTGTCTGAATGAGCATCACAGTGAATGCATACTATTTGAATGCAGGACTTCTAGTCTGGCAAATGAATCTGTGCTTG
>NW_015296892.1:0-290 GCF_001447785.1 Gekko japonicus | reverse complement strand
AGCAGTGGGGCCAGGACACTAGAAGCAATTTCCCCCTCTGCTGAAAACTCTATGCTGTTCTCGAGGGATCCAAGGACATCTCAGGGATAAAACGGGGGAGGGGGGAACGACAGCAGGCTGCAGCAGGAAGGGGAAGTTGGGATCCAAAAACTCTTCCCTCCATCTAGCACAGCTCCATTTGTGCAAGATACGATATGCCCCTTTTGCACCTTGATTTTTGGTGAAATCTTCAACAGCGTGGCTTGTGGAAAATTGGGAGACAACTCTATGACCGATTTCACACAAGAGCT
>NW_015296891.1:0-289 GCF_001447785.1 Gekko japonicus | reverse complement strand
AGATTATCCATTACACGCCTTACTGCAGACGACACCTACACCCATCTGATCAGGTAATTGTTTTCCCAGCTCCTCGGAGCCTCACCAGGGAGAACGGGACAGGGGGGAGGCCAAGCTTCACCTTGCCATCGTTTATAATGCCGGGTAATCAAATAATCTTAGACATACAATTAAAAGTTACTCAAGTGCAACTGGCCACAGACCAGCATTCGCTGAATAATTCAGACCAAAACAGTCTTCCCTTCCTTGTACTGAAGTGGTCTCAATGCAGCCAGCCAGTGTCTTTTTT
>NW_015296890.1:0-289 GCF_001447785.1 Gekko japonicus | reverse complement strand
TGGTATCAAACTTCAGATTGGTTCTCACCATCAGATGGATTTAGAGCTGTGCTTATCAATAACACTTTTCAATGGGGGAGTCTCAAATGAGGTGGTGCCGGGCTCTGCCCAGGGCCTGGTGCACTTCAGCATTTTTATGAATGATTTGCATGCCGGAGCGGAGGGAATCCTTATCAAATGTGCAGGTGACAGAAAGCTGGGCTGTACAGCCAACACCTTAGAAGACAGAGATAAAATTCAAAAATGGCCTTGGAACGTTGGCTCAAACCAGGGGTCATTTCGTAGAAAA
>NW_015296889.1:0-289 GCF_001447785.1 Gekko japonicus | reverse complement strand
GGCTAGCCTTGGCCATCCAGCTCAGGGCTCTAGTCATTAGTTTCATGTAATACTTCCTGCAATGTGATATACCTGTTAGCTAGGCCACACCAATATCCATCCTCTCCCAACACTGAACAAAACCCGATAACTCTCCATTTGCACTTAGAAAGCTTACAGAAAAGTCAAGCATTTCTTACGCACACCATCTGCCTCACAGCACACCCAAAGCACGCTCCAGATTTCTCAAGAAAACATATTCACTGTACATTCCATCAAATACATAACTTAAATGCTAGATCCAAACATT
>NW_015296888.1:0-289 GCF_001447785.1 Gekko japonicus | reverse complement strand
CACTGAAGGTTCCAGTCAAGTCCTCAAGGTCAAACTGATTTGGGCTGCAATACGGGATGCATTCAAGAAGGGCTGTGGCTGAGTGGTGGAGCATCTGCTTGGCTTCCCAATGGCCCCAGGTTCAGTCCCTGGAAGCTCCAGGTTAGCAGTGTTCACGGGTGTCCCGTGAGCTGACTCCTGTTTTCACACACCAGGTAGCCATCCTCAGCCTGAGACTCTGGCGTGCTTATGCCTGCCTGCATAGTCGATATTACAAGATGGTTGTGCTATAATGCAGAGCTTAGCCTGG
>NW_015296887.1:0-290 GCF_001447785.1 Gekko japonicus | reverse complement strand
TGAAGAAAGCAGGGAGAATCCAGACTAACGTTCCCATGGGCATGAGAACTATGCTTCATTTCAGGCTGCTGCGAGGGGGGAGGAGATTGTGTCCCATTGGCATGACGACTTTAGCCCATGGGTAGATACATTTGTCTGGATTCAAGGCTGTGATTGGATAGGTGGTGGTAGCAGAGGATGGCTATTAACCAGGGCCTTAATTACTAAAATGAGAAACGCCTGATATCTACCTCTCTCTTTATTCTCTTCTCCTCCATTTGCGTTATCTATCATCTATCTATCTATCTATC
>NW_015296886.1:0-289 GCF_001447785.1 Gekko japonicus | reverse complement strand
TATAAACCTCGATCATGTCACCCCTTGGATTACACACTTTTGACAGGGAGTCAATACATTTCTGCCTGTCTTTTCCCAGCTGGGTTTCATTTTGACCTAACATGAAATCGGGTCTGAGCCCCCACGTGTATTGCTATGTGCCTTTTCTCCAAACAAACCAAGAATCTCCCAAATCCAGTATGAACCAACTGAGGGGATCCAAACAGCCGCCCATCTTGGGCCTTCCTGGAAAGTGGGCAAATGGTCGTCTCATCCTGCCCGTTTGTCTCCATAAAGGAAACTCATCTCC
>NW_015296885.1:0-289 GCF_001447785.1 Gekko japonicus | reverse complement strand
CTCCTAGTGACAATTTGCAGAGGAGTGACAAGCCCTGGGCCAGGTGGATGGACACAGGGACGTTCGTCACTTTAGTGCCCCATGTGCAAAATGACCATCCCAGGTCAACAGACAGAACTTTCACGTCACCTCACTTCAGCCCAAACGCAACATGTGTACGAGGAAGCACATTCAGGAATAACTCGTCAAGCCAAGGAAACGTGCACATTACGTATGAATCAATCTTTAGGAGCAACTCAGGTGCGACAATAAGAGACTTCGTGAATGGATCCGCCATTATTCTTTTAAC
>NW_015296884.1:0-289 GCF_001447785.1 Gekko japonicus | reverse complement strand
CCCCTGGGGGGACTTGGCAAGCCTAAACTCAGGACCCACAGCAGGTAATAACAGTGCAATCTATACAATCACAGAGATAAAACAGTGAGACATTAAAACAACAAATATAAAATACATTAAAAGCACATTAAAGGACCAATCGAAAAACACCTTATGCTTCACTAACAAGCCTTCCTTTGCAGAGACTAAGGCTGCCCCCAAAGCTCTCCAGAATCATTCTGTTTTACAGCCTCAGCAGAAGGTAAGAGGGCAGAAGCCTCCTAACCTCTTCTGGGAGGCTGTTGCACAA
>NW_015296883.1:0-289 GCF_001447785.1 Gekko japonicus | reverse complement strand
GGCTCGCTTGCACGGCAGCCCGAAACGGAGAGAGAGGCAGGAAGGGGATCCGAGGACACCGCCGGATTTGGGGCGGGAGGAGGAGAGGGGGGGGGAGAAGAAGGCTTATTGTTTGTTTACCTCCTGGCGCCTGGTGGGTCCTCCTGCTGCGCCTCCCCCCCGGCCGAGCGTGCCTGCGTGCGCCTTCCCGCCCCCCCCTTCACACAAACACAGACACGCAAGCTGGAGTCTGGCTCTCTCTTGCACGCACGCCCCTCAACGTATGGCTGCCGGGTGTGTGTGTGCGCGT
>NW_015296882.1:0-289 GCF_001447785.1 Gekko japonicus | reverse complement strand
TACAGATGGGATTCGTATTATCCACCTTGGCTGGATATGTAGTGATTGGGTAGTGATAGCTATTATCCTTCAGTGTTCAAAGAGAGCAATCCTGTCCAGGTCTGCTTTGGTCTACTCAGTGGGGCTTACTCCTGGGATAATGTTCTTAGGATTGCAATTGTGAGGCCAAGTTAGATGTTACAGCGGCCATGGATTTGGCCTATGGTCACTGTAGTATCTAGTTTGATCAAAAGTTACTTACGTATGGTTCTGTGAATAAAAGCCACATGTGATACCAGAACTCTGAGGG
>NW_015296881.1:0-289 GCF_001447785.1 Gekko japonicus | reverse complement strand
CCCCCCCCTTTTTACGGCCTACTTGTATGAAACAGGTCCCAGGGGGCAGATGAGATTATGTTTTTAAACCATTAATTTCTCCTGATTACCATCCTGCTTTCCTCATGCTAATTGCTGAGACCCCGGTGGGAGCTCACTAAGATGAGGAACGGCCGGGGAGAGAGGAGGAGAACAAAACCAGAAGTCAGCAAGGTGGAGGGGACCCCTCCGCCTCCCAGCTCTAATGGCGAGAAGGAAACCGGAAAGCGGTTGCGTGGATTGCGCAACCCAGGCCGACGCAAGGTATCCC
>NW_015296880.1:0-289 GCF_001447785.1 Gekko japonicus | reverse complement strand
CCATCTTCTACTGAAGACCAACACGGATCCTAGAATTCAGTGTCTGAATAGGTCCTGCCCTCCTGGATTATCTGGTTTCACCTTTGGCCTTCTTGTAGTTTGCATATGCAGACTCTCGGGAATTCCCCCACCCAAGCCACTAAGTGGCAGTGCCGCGGGGACTGTGCGCCTCTCTATTATAGGGTTACTTGAAATCTAGGAGGCCAAAAGAAGTTCTGGGTCACAGTGGAATGCATATCGCCTGCGGCAGATTCTGTCTTTGTTGATGTGCCAAGATGCTAAAAAGCAC
>NW_015296879.1:0-289 GCF_001447785.1 Gekko japonicus | reverse complement strand
TTAACCACTTGAGCCACCGCAGCGCCTGCCAACCTATGTTGTATTTTGTACTATATCCTATTTGCTTATGACTTATGGGTCTATGAGCAGTAAAAATGGATGGATGGAACTGAGTGACCTCAAGCCAGTCGCAGACTCTCACCCTGACCCACCTTCATAGGGTTCTTGCGAGAATCCAATGGAAGAGGCGAAAAAGTTGTGAGCCAATTTGGGTTCCCATTGGTGTGTGATGGTTGATCGTGTTTTAAACTGAAATTGTGTTTATTATAATGATGTTCCCCGCCCTGAG
>NW_015296878.1:0-289 GCF_001447785.1 Gekko japonicus | reverse complement strand
GTGCACTATCACTAGTTATTTTACTTTTAAAAATTAAAAAAGACGAAGGAAAGGGTGGAAGGGAGGGGGAAGGAGATAGAGGAGGGGCAGAGGGAGCAGGTAAGTGTAGCTGCTGTACCATGTGTTTATCTTTCACCCTTCTTTTCCCCCAGGGCTGCAGTTTCAGAGGTTTTGTCCATCTTCCAGGCACTGGTGAGGCTGTCCCAAACACCTCAAACAGCAATCCAGTCTGGAGAGAAGACCTGTATGAGACCACGGTCACTGACAACATGCAGCAAGGCTGGTGTTT
>NW_015296877.1:0-289 GCF_001447785.1 Gekko japonicus | reverse complement strand
CACGCACTTAACCATTACACCAAACCGAGGGCTTATTCAGTATAAGGCAGCTTGATCCGACTCTTGAACCTGGTTCCAGTGCCTAGGCTCGGTCAGTGAATTCTGAGCTCGTGCAAAATGCTTTCCGCTCTGGTTCCGTTGATCTACTACACTTCTACCCTTTCTTCCGACGAGCTTAGAGTAGCATATGTGGTTTGCCGTTCCTCGTTTTATCCTCACAATAGCCCTGTAAGGTAGGCAAGGCCGGAAGAGACAGCGATTGGTTGAAGGTCAACCGGCAAGGTTCATA
>NW_015296876.1:0-289 GCF_001447785.1 Gekko japonicus | reverse complement strand
TCCTGTGCTTTTACAGTGCTGTGGCCTCTACATTATGGAACAGCCTTCCGAGAATGTCGGGATTACATCTATTCTTTTGTCCTCTAGTAGATCATGTATGGTCAAATTTTGTATGAGGCTCTTTAAGGGTAGTCAGTATGATTAACAACTATCCACCCACTTTGTTTTTGGTCTGGCAGTTTGCTTCATTTATTCTGCGTTATTTTAATTGAGAGTTATAACTAAGTTTCTTCTGGGAAATGCTGTGAGTCTCTTTGGGGATAAAAGCATAAGAACATAAGAGAAGCCA
>NW_015296875.1:0-289 GCF_001447785.1 Gekko japonicus | reverse complement strand
TCTCTCTTGGTTGTTGTGAGGTGGGCCAGGTTTAATCGTCCAGCTGGAGTTATAGTTGAGAATGAAGGTGGCATTTAGCAGTTATCTAAAATTAAAACAGTGCAAAGCAAAAGCCCCCTCAGGCGTAGGAATCCTATTTGCATACAAGCTACCTTTTGTTTGGTTTGGTGTTTTTTCCCCTTCCTTTCCTTTTGAGCCTGACATTATAGAAGATTTCAGTTGGGGAGGGGGGAAACGGTGGCATTGTCTTTTACCTTTTAACGTTTGCAGAAATTTGGTGGCAACTTGC
>NW_015296874.1:0-289 GCF_001447785.1 Gekko japonicus | reverse complement strand
CATTCTTCCCTCTATTGAAGAAAAGGCCCTGTGAGTTGTGACAACTGGGTGTGTCTTTTTAGATTTTTATCTTATGCATATGACTTTGAATTCTTAGGAAGGAGGCTGTAGCTTTGAGTTTTGCACAGCATCTAGTATAATGATAGATGCACATGATGATGATGATCCATCATATGCATGGGGATGAGAGTACACAGTCTCAATGCTCTGCCATGCGCACAGGATCAGCATTTGGCCACTTCATAGACAGGGAGGAAGCTAGCACAAAGTTTGAGTCCAGTGGTACCTT
>NW_015296873.1:0-289 GCF_001447785.1 Gekko japonicus | reverse complement strand
TGTTTTAAGTCCAATAAATCTCTCCGAGAGATAGGTTCGTCCTGTTCAGCGGGTTGGGAATCAGCCACCATTTTAGTAAAGTCTAAGTCGGCCGGGAGTAATAGCTCTTCTGGGGCTATCGTAGTAAAAAAAGTACGTACCGATTCCTTTCTTTCGCGCCCAGTGTGGGAAGGTGTTCCGGAAGGTTTCTTTGTAAATTTTTTCGGCATGGAGATGGTTTTTCTAGTCGTTTTCCAGATATCGGGGAGAAGGTATTGGGAGCTCCGAAGTTAAGCGTGCGCCATTGGCC
>NW_015296872.1:0-289 GCF_001447785.1 Gekko japonicus | reverse complement strand
GAGCAAAGTAATTCTCTATCAGACAATATATCTCAGCATTATTTACCTTCATTGTATCACAACTCAGTAAACTTCTAAAAAGATCCAGGTAATCTTTATATGTAGGCACTTTCCACTTCCCAGACCTAACTTCTCCAGAGGCAGGACGCTCCTCTGATGCAGAAACACCTGTTCCAGAATTTTCCTACAAGTCACCACAATATTGAAATTAAATTATATTGTGCATACAGTTATCCACAATCAACTTTAGGATTTTTTAATGGTTTTAACCTTTAAAGTCCTATGCAGT
>NW_015296871.1:0-289 GCF_001447785.1 Gekko japonicus | reverse complement strand
TTGAACCTGGGACCTTCCGCATGCCAAAGAGATGCTGTGCCACTGAGCCACAATCCTTTCCCTAGAGAGGTACACTATGCAGGCGGACACCCAGGATAAATGAGCTGGTGCTTTGTATACAATACATATCCCATGCAGATCCCCTGTTCCTCTTCCCGGTTCAAAGAACTTCCTGTATCTCTCTGTTCATTATCAAAACACATTCATAGACTATCCTCAAATCACAGAACAGGGAAGAAATTATACAAATTAAGCAACTCTTAACTAGATGGATGCCAGTTGCATAACT
>NW_015296870.1:0-289 GCF_001447785.1 Gekko japonicus | reverse complement strand
TGCAGCAAGATAACCCTACAGAAATAAAGTCGAGGGAATAGTGACGGCGTGAGACTTGGGATGTAAAATATTCTACACGAAACCACTGGCATTTTGGCAGGGAGTCTATCTCTGTGTGAGACAGATTTATACCTGCAGTTTCATTTCCTGCACCGATGGGATGCGGCTGGATTGGCCCTTAGAGATCTATTTGGGGCGGAGTGGGAGGTTAAAGATTTGCTTAGCCTGTGTCTGCGGCTTCCCAAAGACACCCCCTTGTGCCTTTGGAATGCATTTAGGCTGATTCTGC
>NW_015296869.1:0-289 GCF_001447785.1 Gekko japonicus | reverse complement strand
CTATCATTGTATCTAGATGAAGGATTTTTTAAAAATCACCTAAATTACTAAGGGGCCCATATACACACACAAAAAAGGCAACAAAAGTCAAGTCTTCAGCAACTTCTCCTTTTGGAAACTGAGCCCCGCTACTGAAGAGACACTTTATATTTTGTCAGTCCCTGAGGTCCCACCAAATAGACCACCTTGGAGCTGGGGGGTGTGAATAGGCCGAGAGAGCACATGCAGAGAGTGCCCGCGTCTCCTTCCCGGTGGAGGTTTCACTTCCCTCCTCAGCAAAAGCGCGGGA
>NW_015296868.1:0-289 GCF_001447785.1 Gekko japonicus | reverse complement strand
GACTGCAGGGATCAGTTTCCCTGGAGGGGGTGGCAGTTTTGGAGGGTGGGCTCTAGGCCTCCTAGCCCTGCTTGGCTCCCTCCCCTTCTCAAACTCCGCCCTCCCAGGTTACTGTCCCAAATAGCCAAGAATTCCCCAAACCAGAATTGGCAGCCCTATCAGGCAATTCTTCCAGCGCCTCAACGTTAGAGTATAACGTATGTTTAAGTTGCCACCTAGTGGTCAAACGGCAGACATTTTTGTTGAGAAGTCAGGCTCATTGGTCCCTCTAAGCTGAGTTGGTGTGAGC
>NW_015296867.1:0-290 GCF_001447785.1 Gekko japonicus | reverse complement strand
GCCTGAGCTATCCAGGTCAGGGCCAAACACACCTGCCCAGTCTGAAATGGTCAACTGGCTTCTCCCAATAATCCTGTTCACAGGTGAACGCATGTACAATCAGTGCAAACGGATTTTTCTTTATATGTGCGTTCAGTCTTCTCATGTTACATTCAATGCACGAACAGCTGAACGTTTAAGCCCTGCATTTATCCATGTACTAGTGCCCGGTTTCATTGGTCGAGTGACTGTGCATTGGCTCTTTCATACTGTCAGATGTACATGGGTAAAGGTTCCCTTGCTCGAAAGCC
>NW_015296866.1:0-289 GCF_001447785.1 Gekko japonicus | reverse complement strand
ATGTCAGAAAATGGGATTTCTGAATCAAAATGATAGCATCCCTATCAGTGCTCTACTGTATCAGTAGCATTCCTATTTTTCCACACAGTATCTACCAAGCACTGGTCTCAGACATCACCCCTGCAGAACAATTAGCTATTCAAAGGACCATTCAAAGCCATTAAAAGGAACTTTAGCATTAGTGTGTCAAATCCTGGACTCTAATCAGACAACACTTTCAGGCAAAAAAACTATCTTGATAGGCCCACTCATAGTAATCAGACAGCAAAATTACAATAATGCCTTTCTT
>NW_015296865.1:0-289 GCF_001447785.1 Gekko japonicus | reverse complement strand
GGGGGGGGGGGGGGGGGGGGGGATGTCCAAAAGCTATAGCAGAAAAGAGGGAACAATGCCAAAATCAGCATGGAGGAATGATTAGTTAGCCGGAATGATTTGCTTATTATTTTTAGGCTGCTTCCAGACCGAAAACTGGTAGAAAACCAAAACTGATCTTGCTACTGAGAAGTCAAAGTTCAGTGAGCAACAGGGAAGCCACATCATGGTCTTAATGAACTCCACAAAGTGGTTGTGTGCAGTTTCCAGGTATAATTTGATTTGTAAAGCCTTTTCAGATTTCTCTCTA
>NW_015296864.1:0-289 GCF_001447785.1 Gekko japonicus | reverse complement strand
CAGTATTGTGAAGGTCCAGAATTATTATTAATATTATCTTCAGGCAATTGCATGCATCTGAAAAATCGTGCATCACCTTTGGAGTCCAACAGACAAGGCAACATGAAGATACTGTAATTAAATAAGTAAAGAACCTCCAGAGGCTGACAGCTTGACAGCCACTGATGGATAACCAAGCACCTTTGCCGAATCTTCAGCTCTAGTGTGGAGCTGGGCTCATTGGTGTGCCCCCCCCCTTTATTTGTTTTGGCGAGATCAATTGTTCTAGATCAAATCAAGCCTGAGCTCT
>NW_015296863.1:0-289 GCF_001447785.1 Gekko japonicus | reverse complement strand
CACCTGCCATCCTACTGCATCTCTAATGAAACACAGTATTTTCCTAGTAACGGAAACATAGACAATTCTAAACAAGAGTTACCGGTACCTTTCTAAGCCCATTCACTTCAATGGATTCTCTGATTATCTCCAACAAAGAATGTTCAAAGGAAGAATTCAAAGAGGAATTGCTGGATTAGAATTCATTAACAAATCTGAGGAGTTACCACTACCACCATCACCCTTCCAAGCCTTAACAAGGAATTGGAATTCCTAGCTCACTAAAGGTGCCAATGTGTTACACATCTCC
>NW_015296862.1:0-289 GCF_001447785.1 Gekko japonicus | reverse complement strand
TTGCTGCGGATGGGCAATCCTTCTCCTTGTGCCCAGAAGGAGGTTGCCAGCTTGCCTCCCCCTGGTGACCAGGTTTTAGGGGGTGGCCCACTTCACTCCCCCTTGGGCCTCGGAGGTGGTCACCCAGTTGTAAAGATGAGTTCTGGGGATGGCCAACTCTTCTCCTCAGGTCTGGGACATGGTCAACTACCACCTCCCCCTGGCCCCAGAGTTTTATCAACTGCTCTGGTTTTGGCAGTGCTAATTGCTCTTCTGCCTCCGAGTCCATCCCCAAGAACACATTGGACAA
>NW_015296861.1:0-289 GCF_001447785.1 Gekko japonicus | reverse complement strand
CCAAAAAGATTTGGGCAACCCAGAATCACATAACATTGAGTGCATAACAGTTTGCAATATGCCTGCCCTCCTTTCTGCAATTCCATTCTCTTCAGGACTCGCTGTGTTTGCTACTCTATGTTGTATGCCTTGTGAAATGAACCATTTCTGTAACTCCTGTGAAATGAATTCACCACCAAAATCACTTTGAAAAGATACAACCTCTTGTCCCAATTGCTTCTGCACACTTTTAGCCCATTGCTTAAGTGTTTCACACACTTGAGATTTTTTCTCTAATGGGTAGGACCAA
>NW_015296860.1:0-289 GCF_001447785.1 Gekko japonicus | reverse complement strand
TTTTGAAGAGAGAGAAAAACGCCACATTTAGTCTTCAACGTGCTGTGGCTGCATGGAACTAGTAAGGGGCCATCCTGGGCACAGCCCATCACTCAGCACTCTCTTTCTAGCCTAAGCAGTGAGTCCACGTGAAGGTATGATACACATTTACAGCAAGGAAAAAGGCCCACAGCAAAACTCCCACAGGGACATGGTGTTGGAAGCCATTGGGAAGAGGAGGGAAACAGGCGCCTCAAGACTTGTAAGAAGTGGCATGAACCATGGGGCTGAATAAGTCAAGCGTAACGGA
>NW_015296859.1:0-289 GCF_001447785.1 Gekko japonicus | reverse complement strand
ACCAAGCAAAATTTCAAACACAAGAGCTAGGCAGACTCAGTTGATCAGCTACACAGAAAGCTCTGGATAAGCATTTTATAGAAAGGAAACCTTGAAAAATTCTGCACTGGGACACACTTACACACGTTTGGCTCTGTGTGTGTGTGTATGAATTAATCTATGTATGTACACAATCCCCGGACTCTTAAGAATGTGTGTTGCTTTGAGAAACCTCAGACTTGTAAAAGAAAACACACGTCACTCTCAGTTACCAGGACATAGCTCATCCCTACCTTTCTACAGAAAACTG
>NW_015296858.1:0-289 GCF_001447785.1 Gekko japonicus | reverse complement strand
GATGTAGTGCCCCTCAATGTCCAGGCATGTTGGGTCGCTCACTCCAACCCCTACCACCCCACTTGGACAATGTTTGAAGCCTTCCTCAACCCGTCCACTAGAAGAAGAGCAACTTAAGTTGGAGAGTGTCTGTTTAGGCTGGAGGAACCATGGAACATGCCACGAAAAAGATGAAGCACAACAACATAAAACATGGGGAATGAGCTGTGCTTCACTCCCCTCACCAGCATGCTCCACCACCACCAACAACAACAAAACAGACCTGAACAATGCAGGAGAGTATTGGAAA
>NW_015296857.1:0-289 GCF_001447785.1 Gekko japonicus | reverse complement strand
TCACAGCATCCTGTAGTGAATTCTGTGAGCCAACAGGCTACAGTTTGGCTGCAGTGGATTCACCTGACACCATTCCATCCCAAGATATTTTCAGACACAAGAAGAGAACCCTTACATTATTTTTTAAAACATATATTACCCTCCCTGAGCTGAAAGGAGGGTGTAGGGGTGTAGATGTGTGGGGAAACAACATTTAACCCACAGCTAGTTCTGTAAAACTTTGTGAAGTAAATATACCACTGCGTATAGGACATATTAGAAGCTGTGGTGGCTCAAGTGGTTGAGACGC
>NW_015296856.1:0-289 GCF_001447785.1 Gekko japonicus | reverse complement strand
AGCTCATGCCACGTGAATGGTGCTTGAGTTCACAGGCCCTTTGTTGCTACTGAGGAACATTATTCATTGTCTTTCTTGTGTCTCTCTTGACTCTTTCCAGGCAGCCCTCCAACAGGGATCGAGACCAGGAAGGAACTGGTCCCCACTGCACTGCCGGCCATCTGCTGAGCCTGAGACATGACCGACAGCTGCCGTGACCTGTGCGCATCTCACCCCTCTGCCGTATGCAGGGCTGCCAGATGGTTCCCGCAAAAATACTGGCCCGTTTGTGCTTCACGCTGCTTGGGCT
>NW_015296855.1:0-289 GCF_001447785.1 Gekko japonicus | reverse complement strand
CACCAAACTGGCTCTGCAAGGCAGATAGATAAATAGGCATGCACTGGACAAACAGTCTACAAAAGTGACAGTGAAAAGCGGAGAAATGGAACAGCGAACAATAATAAGAATGAAGATGAAACAAAATGCTATAGAGGACGTTTGCTTGTCCTTACGCAAAAAGCATATATGCACACCTGATGAAAAAAACATAACAAAGTCATTTGAGATTTCTGCCTCCAATAAATTCCCACATCTGGTCAGAGTCCTCCAAAATAAATGGATGGAGATATTCCATTTGACTAACACC
>NW_015296854.1:0-289 GCF_001447785.1 Gekko japonicus | reverse complement strand
GTACAAAAATTGCTGGAGGCAGGGGACCCCCCCCTCCCCCTGGCACCAATCAGCTGCCCGGCAGGGGACTTACAGCAGGAAAAAGAGGCCTAGGCCTGTGTCGCCAGCGGTATGGTGATGTCAACTGTTAAAAATTGCTTCTACCTTAAGAGTTTTTGCCCCAAATATTAGAGTCTTCCTGCGTCCCCACCAGTGCTGTGATAACTTCACTTCTGGTGTGCACTGGAAATGACGTCACCACATTGCTAATGATGCAGACCTAGGCCTAGTTTTCCTATCTATAAGTCTC
>NW_015296853.1:0-289 GCF_001447785.1 Gekko japonicus | reverse complement strand
AAACTGTATATTTTCTGTTACACAGATGGGCTTTCTTATACCGCCTCTGATTTGATCTCTTGCTCTAAAATTGTATGTGCTTTGACTCTTTGTTCATAAGAGGTTGCTGACCCCTGGTCTAACTAGGCAAGGTGCTAGGAGAGCCATAGCCATATTCTTCCAGCATTTTTTCAGTAGTGATAGCCACTCATGGGGTCCCTCATTGAGACCAGGATTGCATGCAGGGAAGAGAGAGGGGTTAACTCCCTCCCCATGCATACACAGTGTTATTAGCATCAAGAGGGGGAAA
>NW_015296852.1:0-289 GCF_001447785.1 Gekko japonicus | reverse complement strand
GTGGAGTGTTCACCAGGCAGCATCTGTCATAGCCAGCAGCAACCAGGAAGTATTCTGGTGAGCGTTTTACCTCTGTAAGTAAGTAAGACATGTCTGTGGGAAAAGAAAAGGAATGTGTTTCCTGCACAGAGCCCTCACATAGATAAATGGCAAGAAGCTCTGGACAAGGCATAATAAGGCTGGACAGAGGAAGATGGACACCCTTGGAAAGAAGGCACACCTCAGAAAGTTCACGGAGCACTGTGTGTGAGCATTTTAAATGATACAACATTCATAACAATTTTTTTTT
>NW_015296851.1:0-289 GCF_001447785.1 Gekko japonicus | reverse complement strand
TGCTACTGGACTCTTGCTCTTTTCCTCTTTTAGTGGGTCTTTGAGCTGCTGACTCCTTCTCTTTCCTTGGTCCTTGTTTCTTATCCTCTTCTTTTCCAAGTCCTTCTTCCTACCTTATTCCTCACTAGGATCAAAGCTGTTCAGCCTCTGGCCACTGACAGATCAACAGGCCTTTGTTTACCCCTTTCATCTGTGACATCAGGGCAGCCCAGCCAGTCATTGCCAGGAATCCCATTGCCACCTCAAAGTCCACCTCCAATAAGAGGCAGGCAATGGGAAACCACCTCTG
>NW_015296850.1:0-289 GCF_001447785.1 Gekko japonicus | reverse complement strand
TCTTTCTTTCTTTCATGTGGCAAACGCAGGGCGGGACACGCTGGGAAATACTGTAATGGCAACCGAAGGGGAGGGCAGCGACTTAACCAGCCCCATAGTGAAAATAAAATTCAGTTCTACCACTGAAAAAATTAATTTGTTTATGCCATTTATAGTCCGCCTTTCTCACTTGAACTGGAGTGGGATGTCGGTCTTGGGCAGCAGCTTTGGGGCACCAGTGATAGAACTGTTGACGGTTTATTCATTTCTGTACCACAAGCAGGGGCAATATGTAGATTTGCTACCTCAG
>NW_015296849.1:0-289 GCF_001447785.1 Gekko japonicus | reverse complement strand
TATGGCGTCAGGTCGCTTCTGGTGTATGGTGACCCTATGAACTGATGACCTTCGAAATATCCGGTCATCGACAGCCTCTCTCAGGTCTTGTGAACCGCAGTGCCCAGTACTGTGACTCTGTGCAAAAGAGGACTTCTTTGCCAGCAGACCGTGCCTGTCCAGGAAAGACCTCTCGTGGTGCTGACTTTTCACCCTCACTCTGTCCGGTAAAAGAGACCTTTCCTCAACTGTTCCCACTCCCTGCCATTCCCCCAGCAGCTGCTGGGCCCGTGCTCTGCCACGCACCAAA
>NW_015296848.1:0-289 GCF_001447785.1 Gekko japonicus | reverse complement strand
TGGGGTTGTCCCAGGCAAGGCAAGGAGTCTCTCATCTCACATAGAATATCGCTGAGCAAGGTGGGTCTCATTTCATGTAGGCCACCAAGAGCCTTGACTGAGGTGGCCCAAATGGATAGGTCTCCCCCAAGCCATTGATCTTCCAGGACTTTTCTTGGTGGCCTTAATGGCCCCTGGAACAATGCCATCTATTAACAAAACAACGTACATTTTTTAAAAAAATGCACAGATTAAAAATGCAGCCAAATCTGACAAAGCACTTTTCCCTCCACCAAATGCCCTCTGAAGT
>NW_015296847.1:0-289 GCF_001447785.1 Gekko japonicus | reverse complement strand
TGATTGATCCTTCATATAAAAGGCAGTTTGTGTATGTGTGAAATTCTCCCTTTTGCCTGCAGGAGGAGCGATTGATCCATCCTCACCTCTTTTTTTAACAATATGAACATTGACCTGCAGCAGCAGTGTGAAGCAGGAATTTCTCAGTATGAATGTGTGCTTTTTCCTGCTCTTCCTCCCTGCTCACTCATGTGCGGAGACCAAATTCAGTCAGCCTTAGGCAAATTTGCATCATCCCAAGGCAAAACAGGTGTCTAGACAATTGGATGGTTGTTTAATTCTCTCCGGC
>NW_015296846.1:0-289 GCF_001447785.1 Gekko japonicus | reverse complement strand
CACAAGAGGATTCATTTTTCATGCATACTTGACTCCCTGATTGAAGTTCAGGAAGACCACAAGCTGTCTTGTGGAAATAATATTTTGGTTTCAGGTTCTAAGTTCCCTTCAGCTTCCTGAGACTTTCATTATTCAGTAAATCATCAGTTAAGGTCAGATGAGCTCTAATGTGTCCTTCCATTAGAAGCTGAGCAGACCAACGATAGTCTTCTATGGGTGCACCTCACTAAGTCAGCAGTGACACACAAATCTCCACTACTATCAAAAGCTTTGTTCATTAGAGTTGACA
>NW_015296845.1:0-289 GCF_001447785.1 Gekko japonicus | reverse complement strand
CCTTATACCTCTGAAAGCCATTTTTTTTGGGGGGGGGGGAGGAAGCAACATGAAGAGGAATATTTAGCCTCTGCTTCTGGGACTTTCAAGGACATCTGATTAGCCACCATGGAAAACAGAACACTGGATTTGATGGGCCCTGGTCCTGAAGGTCTCTTCTTATGTTTTTAGGCTCCTTCAGAATATGCCTTACCATCAAGGTTGCCAACTCTGGGTTTGGAAAAACCTGGAGACTTGGGGGGTGGAGCCTGGGAAGACTGGGCTTTGGGGAGGGGAAGGACTTTATTGG
>NW_015296844.1:0-289 GCF_001447785.1 Gekko japonicus | reverse complement strand
GTCCTGGGTCGATACACAGAGGCAGACCCTGGGAAATCACCTATGAATGTCACTTGCCTCAGAAGATCCTAAAGGGTTGCCGTAACTTGGCTGTAACCTGGCAGGGCTTTGCACGCCCAACTTCTAGCTCCCGGTGGATGGATGTGGACCCTCTGGGTCTGTGAAACAAGACTGTTTGGGTGCACGAAGAGGCAGCTGCCTTGATCAGCTTCGGGTTTTTATTGCAGAGGGGAGCTCTTTTGTAGGCATCCGGCAGTTTTACATTCATGAAAGTTACGAGCCGCTTCCC
>NW_015296843.1:0-289 GCF_001447785.1 Gekko japonicus | reverse complement strand
CGACTGAACAACAACAACAACAAGGGTCAGGATCTGAAGCAAGAGTGCGAGCAGGAACTACACTGGCTCATTTGTTTGTTTATTGCTTTATAGTCCACCTTTCTCACTGAAACGCAAGGCAGAATACAACATATAAAAGAGTGCAATCAGACAGCATCTGGCAACCAAAGAGCAATGCAGTAGGACTAGGTTTAAAGAATTAGAGAACAATCTGACACAACAAACTGTCTATGGCAAGGTATACTATAGACAATACAGAGAGTGGATTACAAGCAGTGAAAGCAGGTGA
>NW_015296842.1:0-289 GCF_001447785.1 Gekko japonicus | reverse complement strand
CAAGTAACTCTGTCAGTTCTTAGCATCTACAAGTAAATGTTATCTGATAACACATAAGTGCCTGCTGACAAATCTCACTCCCAGTTCTTCTCTATTGTCCTATTGTGGTCAATAGGGGAGCCAATTTCCTGATCTATTGGGCTCTAATTTAGGTTTGGTAGACATTAACAATGAACATCTGGCATTGAGATTTGACTTTTGTAATTGAAAAAGAATCCCCAGCTGAGATCCAGAATTACCCTCTCTATATCAGAAGGGAGATACCATGATGTACCAGTTCAAGATATCC
>NW_015296841.1:0-289 GCF_001447785.1 Gekko japonicus | reverse complement strand
ATGACTGTTGTGTGGTCACACTAAATTCCTTAGATGAGCAGCTTGTTTTGCCCCACTGCCCTGCATATAGGTAGACAAAGAATAATTTGGGTACGATACAGCCTAATTCTTCACATGAAATGGAGGTCACTAGACCAGGTATTTCTTGAGATCTATGCCGTCATAATTGTTCTGTAATTATTTGTACGAAGTATCTAAATGTCTCCCTTTTGCAGCCACTTTGTTGCATCTAGGCCCCGGTCATACGGGCCAGATAAGGCGGGGGGGGGGGCTGTTCGCCCCAGAGCAA
>NW_015296840.1:0-289 GCF_001447785.1 Gekko japonicus | reverse complement strand
ATTGCCAAACATGAGAGAAATCTTGTACACAGGCTCCGAACAAAGTCTCTGGACAAGATAAGAGACCTTTGGCACTCTGTTCCACAAACAGAGAAGGATTTGGTGAGAGGCCATATGTAGCTCAGTGTCCTAACATCTGCTTTACATGCAAGAGGGTACAGGCTGGATCCCTGCCATTTCCACTTGGAAGCTTGTTTAACCAGCCAGGGACCAAAGTCTTGCGTCTCAAAATCCACTTGCTGGTTTATTATGATGATGATGAGTAACTTCATTTAGCACCCCCCCCCTT
>NW_015296839.1:0-289 GCF_001447785.1 Gekko japonicus | reverse complement strand
GGCATGCCTTATTTCTAACTTTATATAGACTTTCCAATGGCACATGGACTTCCCTCTACATAGCACAATTTTTTTCGCAGCTCCCCTCCACCAAAAGGCCCCCTGAAAATCCTGCTCATGGGGAAGGAGGGGCCCTTCAGAAGTGGATTTGGTGGCATTTTAGGCTGCAGCGGCAGTACAGTACCAAAGTTATGCCACGCAGGCAGAAGTCCTTGCACCTTCAGATAGGCTGTTCTGGATTTGCTTTCCTGTATTTGTATCTTTCTATGCTGTTTTTGTCCATATGTGT
>NW_015296838.1:0-289 GCF_001447785.1 Gekko japonicus | reverse complement strand
TATGTTCTTCAATGGGCTATAATTGCCCAACTGGGGAAGCCTGAGGGAGTCTTCGGGGAGGTGGGGCAGGAGGATGCAGACTGCCTCTTCTTTTTGCCATCTTTTAGATGGGTGGGGCTTGGTTGGGTGGGGTGTGTGGCCCTTTTCCAGAGCCTTTTTGGTCCCTCTTTGCCCGTGTTGTCCCACAGTTTGTGCTGTGGATTTTAAAACATTTTTAAAAATCTGCACAGCCGATCTAATCTCCAATGGATAATGGGAAGCCTTGCTGGGTAAAGCCACATCTGGCCTC
>NW_015296837.1:0-289 GCF_001447785.1 Gekko japonicus | reverse complement strand
ACCAGTGTCCAGGAGCTGACCACTCCCACCACGGCTTGCTGAATAAAGGAGGGGCAGACCAGAAAGACCTATTCCAGCTTCCAGGCTCTCCTGGCATCTCCATCCCCCACTTGCAAGTCTGGGCACCAGATTGGCCAGCTGAGCCATGGCTGAAGCCAAATGTTATGCTCAAGTGATCAAAATCTGCTGATGGTCCCCTGGCCCAGAGAACATCCGGCTGTCCTTAACCAGAGCCAGGGAATTTTGGACCCCGGCTCCAGCCTGGTGGAACAATCTCCTGGGAGAGATC
>NW_015296836.1:0-289 GCF_001447785.1 Gekko japonicus | reverse complement strand
AGCCACTACATGAAACTGGCTCTCAAATACTGCATAGACCTGGTTTCTCATTGGAACTGGTCCTTCAGTCACAATGTAGCGCTACCCTGACTTCCTTGCTGGCATGATCACGGATGTATTTATAGAAGCTGGCATGATCCTGGCATGATCACAAATGTTTTTATAGAAGCTGAAGAACTACTTGAAGGTGTGGAGTGCCACAAGTATAAGTCCTTCTTGCATAATGGTGTCATATTGATGTCAGGCCTCAGACATTTGAATATGCTTTCCTGGATGGTACAGGCTGGAG
>NW_015296835.1:0-289 GCF_001447785.1 Gekko japonicus | reverse complement strand
TCTAGATGAAATTCCTCCCCAAATTCTCCTGTCTACAGGCAAAGCCCTGAGATCTCCAGGAATTTCCCAGGCCAGAATTGGCAACCCTATGAAAGAGAAGCCTCTGAAGATAAGTGGCCAGGTAGGCTCATGCATGAGATTCTGCATTGTGTTGTTAGCTGGACAATTAGGCACCCTAGATTAGAGACCCAAGCACTTGGAAGAAATAAAAAGCAGAACAAAGTTTTATGAAACCAACTAACCATACGCTCCAAGCCCTCCTCTCTTGTCTCTCCCAGTCAAGGCTTTC
>NW_015296834.1:0-289 GCF_001447785.1 Gekko japonicus | reverse complement strand
AGCCCTCCAAAGTGCCAATGGTGCAGGCGGCACACTCACGTGGACAAAAAACCATGTCGCCCCGGGGCTACAATGTGGAGGAGGGACCAGAGTGGCACCACGGAAGAAGGGGATGGTTTCGCTTGGCTCCCTGTCCTCACGGCTGCACTTTGGCTGTGTGGCATTTTGTCCATGCAAGTCATACAAAGTCCAGCATTCGTGTTGTAGAGTTCCCAGGGGACTGTTCCCAGGGAGGAAGGGGGAGGGGTGAAAAGAATTACGTTCTGCCAGTTTGGTGTCGTGGTTAAGT
>NW_015296833.1:0-289 GCF_001447785.1 Gekko japonicus | reverse complement strand
ACCTTTACCTTTATTCCCACTGACTTCAGGACGCAACCACCCTTTCTTTTTCCGTCACCTTCGGGTAAAACCTGAAGAACTCTGATGGGTGCACCCCCAAGTGTTCTTGACAGGCATCCTCAAAAGGCCAGCTGTAACTGTCGTGGACTGCATCTCTGATGGTTTCGTGATGAGAGTGTTCAGCCTAGGATTAGTCAGACCGAGGTTCACAATCCCCCTTGAAATCCATTGAGTGACATTGAGCCAGTCGCTCCTTCTCAACATAACCCATTTCATAGGGTGGTTGTGA
>NW_015296832.1:0-289 GCF_001447785.1 Gekko japonicus | reverse complement strand
CCCAAGCACCAGGAACACAGTGCATCACTGGCCCCAGAGTTCCCCAGTGTTTGAAACATATATATGTACATAAAACAAACAAAAACCCTGTAACAATAAAATACATTCGCTGTTCAAGGTAAGCATCCCTGCAATGTGGGATTTTTAAAAATATAAACCATAAAAGAATAGAGGACACCATACTTGAGAGATGGCAACTCCATTTTTTGAAAAATCCTATCCTTCTTCTAAATGTATAACCAATGGAATGAAAATCTCCATAATGTTGTGTGTGTGTGTGTGTGTGTGT
>NW_015296831.1:0-289 GCF_001447785.1 Gekko japonicus | reverse complement strand
CTTTGGGATTCAGAGGATTAGTGCCTCCGTTTAGGATCTCTAAACATGTGCTCTAAAATCACGTTGGCAAACGGCTTGTCTAAAGAATCCTGCTTAGGGAGGAGGAGATTGGCTAGGAATCGCCCTAAACAAATCCTGTCAAGCTGAGGAGAAGGAAAAATCCAAGCATCTGATTCCTTTAGGCATATAAGGAACAGGACTATGGTGTGCATCATCCATAAAAACACTTAGTTCTGCGTGGGGCAGAGAAGAACTAAGAGCATGAAATTAACATTTAAGCCCTAGGAAG
>NW_015296830.1:0-289 GCF_001447785.1 Gekko japonicus | reverse complement strand
ACAGCTTAGAGGGAGCATTGCTGGTTAGGCCAATAGCTAGCAAAGGGCAGGTTGCTCATGATATGTAAGGAGAATTGGTAGGTACCCTGAAGCATCATGCTATAATGAAGAGTCATTTCCTGAGTAGCCTATCAATCATTGTACAGTGGGGTGATTTTGGGAAGGAATCCCCTGGGTTCTGAGCAGCATCAACCAAAACCTTAGCTGAGGTACAACTTGGGGAGGAAGGTGATGAAGTTTGGCACCTCCCAACATGGTTCATGTGCAGGTGAGGATAAACAAAGCCAGC
>NW_015296829.1:0-289 GCF_001447785.1 Gekko japonicus | reverse complement strand
ACCCCTGCCAGCGAGGCAGGATTTCAGGCTCAATTATCCATAATGCAAGGATCAGAGAACACCATGCTCTCCGAGAAGAGGTCAGGGCTCTCCCTCTTTACTAATTACAGCAGAAAACCCTCTTCATCATCCAAGCGTTCATTCGGCGTCTCCGCGGACGTCGGTTTATGGAGTGGAAGCTTCATCGCCAAGCTTCCGGAATGAGAGATCTTTGGGGATTCCGTCTGTTGGTTGGCGTGGTCTCAGCCTGTGGCCCAGCGGCAGAACAGCTGCTCGGCATGCAGAAGGT
>NW_015296828.1:0-289 GCF_001447785.1 Gekko japonicus | reverse complement strand
ATATCTCTAATCAAACCGGAAACCCAGGGGAATGTGTTACTCAACCCTTTCTGTGCTCATTCCCACGCTCCACCTTCAAGCCCCGCCCTGAATCTCAAAGGCATCTCTCATTGGTGGCAGCCAAGTCCGTAGAAACGGACTTGGGTGCTTCCTCCTTAGGGATGGCCTGTCTCCTTTTGCTGTTCTTGTTTGCGAACCACGTTTTGGCGGAAAAGTTTCTGGAACGCCACTCGCCGAGGCGGGGGACCCGAAGTTCTGTACCGAAAGAGCTTTCCACACAGAGACAACT
>NW_015296827.1:0-289 GCF_001447785.1 Gekko japonicus | reverse complement strand
CCACTGCTGATTTTTCAGAGAAAATTACCAACATGACCAGATAACACTGGGGAAGGAACACATCCTTCTTCGTAACACCTATGGGGAGGGAAAACAGCTGGTAATGAGCCACACTAGGAGGGGCTCATGTCTCCCTTGGCAACAATTCACGCCTGGCACAAACCTCTCTCAATCCAGAAAGTCAATTTGCCTGGAAAAGTAACTCCTGCATTTGGAGAATCACCTTCAGACAAAACACGTGAAGGAGAAAGAGAGACCTCGTTTGCTGCATAAGAGCAGTATGGCAGAA
>NW_015296826.1:0-289 GCF_001447785.1 Gekko japonicus | reverse complement strand
TATGTAGACAAAATGTTTATCATGGTGGGAAGGTTTCTGTACATTGGACTGGATCCAGCTGAGGGCACTGACAATCGTGGATCGTTCCTGAATTCACCTTTCTCCAGCAACCTCCCCATCCAACCCCGGGAAAGTTTATTCCTGGGGTCATGTGACCCATGTGTACCAGGTAGGCCAAGGGAGGTACAGTATGGACTGGAAAGAGGAATCATCCTTTCTGCCTCTTGTCGATGGACCTGTGCTAAGAGAAGAGGGAGGAGAGGTCAGTCTCGTGCCCTTCCCCCTCCTC
>NW_015296825.1:0-289 GCF_001447785.1 Gekko japonicus | reverse complement strand
GCTCAATACAGATGCAGGAAGGGCCTGTGTTGAAGTTCATAGAACAGTCTCTGCCATGCTCAAAGGAACGCTTTTCAGTGAGTCAGCTCCTCCTACATCTACCTGTATCGCTTCAGGTTGTAGAAGGAGCTCATCATTGCTAGTTTCATTTGTGTGAACAGGTGTTTTTTTTTAATAGGAAGGAGTGTTCACAGTGCAATCCCAAGGCCCGGTTTGCTTAGGATTTCAGCTAAACCCTATGCTGGTGTGATGTGGAGATAACATTGTTATAATGCCTAGAGGTGGGAAG
>NW_015296824.1:0-289 GCF_001447785.1 Gekko japonicus | reverse complement strand
CCTCTCATCCCTGGACTGGCCTGGGTGGATAAACCCTGTACACTCAGGCTCACACCCAATGTGGCAGACGGCGCCACCGAAGCCCATCAGCCACCCAAAGGGCCACCTCTATTTCCCACAGCGGCGGCAAATAATAGTAATTAATGAATAATTATCGTATAACATTGTGTGTCGAAGACCCAGGAGATTCTAAGAGTACCTGGCAGCTACATGTTCTAGTTCCTAGCATTTGCTAGTGGCGAGCGAAACTCGTTTTCAAGGGCTGAGAGAACTTGTGACTGGCCCAAGG
>NW_015296823.1:0-289 GCF_001447785.1 Gekko japonicus | reverse complement strand
TAGTAGTAGTAGTAGTAATAGTAATAATATTAAAAAGAGTGGGGCAGGGTTAGCATGTTAGAGTAGGCCTGGGGGGGACCCAGTTCAGCTCCCTCCTTCACCAGTGGAGTTTAGAGCTAAGAGCGCTGACCTAGGATCTGGGAACGCCAAGTCTGATGCTGAGCCGGTCTCACTGTTTCTCAGCATTGTCCGCCTCGCAGGGCTGTTGTGAGGGCAAACTGAAGAAAAGGGAACCGCGGGGTCATCCCTGAACTCCTTGAAGAGAGGTGGGATAAAAGCATATGAGAGA
>NW_015296822.1:0-289 GCF_001447785.1 Gekko japonicus | reverse complement strand
GGAACCTTTACCTTTACCTTACCAGCACCCTGAACTCAAAGAACAATCCTGATATGGTTTCCCGCAGCAAGCTTGTCTGCACGAGTCCACAGTGCCCTTGTACTCCTAGAATCCTCCTTATTTTCAACTGGCCCTGTGGGATTTCTGTGCAATTCCTTCTGATTTGGTCACTTTTTGGGGGGGGGGAGAAATCCAGGATGGAATCTTTGGCTTGAGCTCCAGTCCCTATCCCCAGCCAAAACAAAGCCGAAGTACATGGAATGGTGCTTGATCATACTTATTCCTTCTT
>NW_015296821.1:0-289 GCF_001447785.1 Gekko japonicus | reverse complement strand
TAGCCTTGTGTACTTAACAGAGGTGCTTTACGGGAAGTGACAAAGGAAGCTCCAGGATTCCTAGAGCTACCTCAAGAAGTTAGCTGTAGCAATCATTAGAAATTCTACACTAAAACCATAGTTTCCAGCAATTCCTAGAACTACCTTTGTTATTTCCTGTAAAGAACCTCTGATACATAAAACTACTTTCCCCCCCTTTATTTTATCCTGCCGCCACTCAGTGCAGTGGGAGAAAGGACCTGGAGGCAGATAATCCCTTACCCTTGCTAGAGTCTAGAGACTTAACATT
>NW_015296820.1:0-289 GCF_001447785.1 Gekko japonicus | reverse complement strand
ACCACGACACCAAACTGGCTCTCACCAAATTGTCAGATCCAAACATGGTTTGGAACACCAGTACCACTATATATTGTCTCTCCTCTGAAGTAATGTCGAATAGAAGTCCTATATTCACACTCTTCTATATTCCTGTTTGCTTTTTAGCTCTAAAGTTAGGGTATTTAGACTGCCTTCTCCTATAAACGTTTGGTAATAGTTGCATTTGTTTTGTATGATTACTGCTTATGGGTTTTGTTTAAAGATTGTTGTCTTAAGTGTCAACTTTGCCCACTTTCTCAGGCTTGGT
>NW_015296819.1:0-289 GCF_001447785.1 Gekko japonicus | reverse complement strand
TCCCGGAGCTGGCAACCCTGCTCGTTCTTCCTCAGCCTGATCTACCTTGCAGGGCTGTTGTGAAGATAAAGACAGGGAAGGCGAAACCTGGACATTACTCCGAGCATCTTGGAAGGAGATTAATAAAAAGCCCATCGAGAGGTAGGTAGACCCTGGAGAGCAGGGGCCAGCGAGGGAAAGAAAGGTCCGGCTTGAGCAGAGACCAGAGAACCACCCAACGTTACATCGGAGCAGACAGAGGCAGCTGAGAACAGGCCCTGGCACTGCCAGCCCGTGCCCCTCTCGCCAC
>NW_015296818.1:0-289 GCF_001447785.1 Gekko japonicus | reverse complement strand
AGAGTCCGCGCTCCTAACCACGACACCATTAGTGGCTCTCAGTTAAAGAAAAGACATTTCTCGACTTCGGATCCTGGAGAGCTGCTGCCGGTCAGAGCAAACTGGTCTCGATGAACCAGTGCTCTCAGAGAACTTTGTTCAGAGAAGGGATCGCAACTCAAAGATAGGACCCACCTTCTGCGCATGGAAGGTCGCAATCCCTGACATGATCTTGAGCAGCAGGCATCAGGAAAGACAACCTCCGTGCCCAGAACCCTGGAGAGCTGATGCCGGTGGGCAGGGGTCATTT
>NW_015296817.1:0-289 GCF_001447785.1 Gekko japonicus | reverse complement strand
GGATTACAGCACCCCTCTGCCTTCTCAATGCAGGTTTTATGAATGGTTGCCCGTGTATAGTTCTTTTCGTGTCTAAAGTGCTTTGCAACATCTCACTGCAATCCTCACAGTAACAACCCTGTAGGGATGGGTATTGTTTCCATATTGGGGGGAAGAAGAAGCATCGCTGTTGAGGAAACGGTGACTTGCTGAAAGCTACTTGAGCTTGATTCGAGTCTAGCAGTACCTCAGAGGCCAACAAGATACGATACCACTTGGAAAGGTGCAGAAGAAGAAGAAGAGATTGGAT
>NW_015296816.1:0-289 GCF_001447785.1 Gekko japonicus | reverse complement strand
CCTGCTACCAGATGAAGTCACAAAAATAGTCATTGCCAAGAGCAATCAGGGTAGCCTAATATGCTGCCTCTGACAGCTGTCAACCCTGGACCCAAACTGAAAAGAAATAAGAAAAATCACAGGCACTTAAGATTCAAAATCTGGGAAAGCAGGATTCAGGATCATCCAAGCCTTAAACCAAGGGCATCAACGTAAGTCGGCGTAGGTGGGGGTGGAAAAGGCTTCTAAGATCCTATAGTTGCTCCGGTGAGTCTGAGGGAACTCTCCCATGTAAATTATTGAACCATTT
>NW_015296815.1:0-289 GCF_001447785.1 Gekko japonicus | reverse complement strand
CATCTTGTGTTCAAGGCTTTCTTCTTTTTGAGTAAATATGGCATTCATCTCTCATAGGAATGTGTTTCTTAAGCATGTTCTCTCGCATTACACAATGTATATACATTTTAAATGAGTTTTCAAGTCTCACTGATACACACACACACAATTGTGTTATAAAGTTAAATGAAGACCAGCTACCATCAAGGACCAAGTGAAATCCACCTGTTCAGCCCAGTCCCTTGCTGGCCTGCCTCTCTGCTGTCACACATCAAGAGTGTTTTAATGTATAACTTAGTATTTAATTGCA
>NW_015296814.1:0-289 GCF_001447785.1 Gekko japonicus | reverse complement strand
TGTTGGTCTTAAAGGTGCCGTCGGACTCTAACTTTGCTCAGATCTCCTTTCTGATAGTATTCAGCTGAGACTGCAAGCTTTACAGAGTTACATCCTTCTAAACTCATCGGTCTAGAACTGAGTAACTGGGATGGATCCTACCCCCTGTCCTACCACACAGCTGAATAAAGTTCAAAGCCGCCCTCTAGCCTAAGGAAGACCCAAAGGAAGACCCACTTAAGTTCCACCTCAGTGGGGGCATAACGGCATAGACTACATCCTCCCTTTTCTCCAGGGAAACTGACCTCTG
>NW_015296813.1:0-289 GCF_001447785.1 Gekko japonicus | reverse complement strand
TTATTTACAGACAGTCCATTCACCTTTGCCCAGGCTTGTTCTCAAGAATGTACACCCCATTCTCTTCCTTCCCTGTGGCAAGGACCTTATCACACCTCATTATCATACACTGCATTTTGTCAAATTTGACAGTGAACCCCACCTTTGTTAATTCACTAACACTGAGCAGGTTATGCTCCAGACTAGGTACACCAATAACATTGCTAAATGCATAATTAAGGCTAGGAAAATAAACCTTTCCCTGTGCATTTGTTGAAGCAGGTGCACCATCAGCTAAACTCACGTGGGC
>NW_015296812.1:0-289 GCF_001447785.1 Gekko japonicus | reverse complement strand
TCTGTGCAGTCCCACACCTGGGTGACTAGCGAGCTGTAGCCAGGTAGGATGGTGGGTGCTGGCAGCAAACTCACATAAAAACAGACCACAGAATTAGTAACTGGAAGAAATTTCCCATAGCAGGTATGTCAAAAACTTACCAGAGGCTCTGAGAAGAAGGAGACCTCAATGAAAAATGGATTTGAGTACTGCTTGACGGAACGATGCACCACGGCAGGCCCAAATGTACAAGGCATAGTGGGATATGAAGGTCGAAGCAGATGACCATGTAGCAGCAGCACAGATGTTG
>NW_015296811.1:0-289 GCF_001447785.1 Gekko japonicus | reverse complement strand
CAGCTTAGAGGGAACACTGCACGTTACTACTTTGCTCTCTCAGGCTTGCCACTCCTCTCTCCCACCTTGGTTAAAGGTGACTGATTTGTCCCAATGCATGTCATGAGCAACTTCTACCATATGAAGTTCTGCCCAGGACCTTTGACTCAAACTACACATTCACATTGCAGAAGCAGGGAGGAAGAAAAAATGGCTACCACACTATGCATCAGGGCCAGATCAAGGTATCTGGTCACCCAGAGCAAAGTCTGGCTGTTGCCTTGTCTTGTGCCAACACAACCAGGGAACA
>NW_015296810.1:0-289 GCF_001447785.1 Gekko japonicus | reverse complement strand
TTCCCTGGGATCAGTTAGCAGGGTGGCTGCTGCCCACAGGATGAATGCCCTCATGGCTGGGGGAGCAAGGGCCATGCCAGCACCCTATCCTAGAGGGGGCACGTAGGTTATGTGAAGGAATAAGTTCAGGTGCGTCAGAGAACTTTTATTGCTTTTCTTTGTCTGGTAAACTTTATCCTGAAAGAGTGATTATTTTTTGTTCCTTTTGACTTTTTCTATGTTTAAACAAAACTTACTGAAGTTCTTTATAGGCCTCACATGGTGACTGCTCTAGACAATAACAGGAACT
>NW_015296809.1:0-289 GCF_001447785.1 Gekko japonicus | reverse complement strand
AGCGTGCAGGCAGATTGCTTTGCGAGGGGGTTGCACGCAGGCAGAGAGCTAGGCAGTGGAAAGAGAGGAGAATCAGTGGGTGAAGAGAGGGGACCAGGCAAATGCTTGATCCCCTAGGGACCGGCTGTTACTGGTTGCCCAGTTAGAGACTGGGACGAAGAAACATCTTCTGGTGGGGAAGGAAAAAAAGAGCCCCAAACCCACGCTCTTCAAAATATATTAAATGGTTGGTGCAACAGGGAAAGGAACCTTTGCTGTTGGATTCAGATGTTATCATGTGTTGTAATCT
>NW_015296808.1:0-289 GCF_001447785.1 Gekko japonicus | reverse complement strand
GGGCACGGCAACTTCAGATGTGCAAAAATATGCACAGTTCATCTAGCGGTGCAAGTGTCTTTCCGCACACCTCTTTTTGGAGAACTGGCTAACTGGCGTTTCCTGGGAGCAGACCATGGCGCACATCCAGAGTGTTGGTCGCATGCTCCTCTCTCTCCCCACTGAGAGACTTTGAAGTCGGACACAGATCAGCGAGGCCAGCTTTTGCATGCCCCGCCCCCTTCAAGAGATTAGGGGGCAGTCTTTTTGCTGTGTCACCAATGCTTGCGCTGCTGATGAAACTCTGCTG
>NW_015296807.1:0-289 GCF_001447785.1 Gekko japonicus | reverse complement strand
TTGCTCACATGACTCCACATCTTAGAGGGGACATTGCTTAGAACGTCGCTTGCACTTCGGTAATAGGGTGACATTATTTCCAGCGCTCTCCGCTTTAGGTGTTGCCGTGGGTGGGGTGGTCTCACCCTGTTTGGGACTCATTGTTCTGTAGTAAAGGAATGTTCCTGGCACTTCCTGTTTTTCATTGTGGGATTAGGGAATAGGCTTCCCTGGAACAGGCCTGCTGACTTCAAAGCCACAAGTTAAAAAAATCCCCAAGGGGTGAAGAGCAGTGCGTTCCCTCTAAACC
>NW_015296806.1:0-289 GCF_001447785.1 Gekko japonicus | reverse complement strand
TTTTTCTACGAAATGACCCCTGCCAATAGCTATATCATGGCATAAGCTTGTGTGGGCCTGTGTTCACCAGATGCACAGAGTGTATCTCAGCTGACCTATGACAGAGGACAAAATGTGGGGCCGAAAGCCCACGAAATGCAAGAGGTCTGTTTGTATGCAAAGACCGGCTTGCTTATCAGACAACCGTTCACAACAACAGCAGTTGTCAATCTGGATCCCTTTCCGAGCAGTGGTGACAGAGCCCTGCACCCCTCCCCAGTATCCCTTCCTACTGTGTCTAACAGGAAAC
>NW_015296805.1:0-289 GCF_001447785.1 Gekko japonicus | reverse complement strand
TCATAGGATTTCATAAGCATCCTATAAGACACTCTTCTAGCTTCATCGCGAACTTACCCCCAAATTTGCTTCAGTTATCTGTGTTCCCATTTCATTCCCCTGATTTCTGTCATATACCAAGGGTATATATTTTGATGGGGATGGAGAGGATATTGGGGGGTGATTACGTCGGCTTCATAGAACTGGGAGTTCCAGTCCTGTATCAGCTCATCTAAGGAATCATCGGAAGGCATCGATTTCCACAGAGCTTTCTAGAACCAAACTGGATCCATTAGTCTCCATAGGAAAG
>NW_015296804.1:0-289 GCF_001447785.1 Gekko japonicus | reverse complement strand
GCAGATTTGGAAACAGACTGGGGGGGGGGATTAAAAAAACAAGAACACTTTGGAAATTTCCCTTTGGTACGTGCCAGCTTGTGTCCCTACTGAACTGGCAGCAAATTGCCTCAGATGTAACTGTAGAACTTTCTGGCAACTGTTGGGTATTCCAGTGGATTAGTTCTGTAGAAACTTTGCTGCCGAAGTCATAAATTACTCCGCACTCTTGCAATATTACCCAGAGCTGATGGGATTGTGATATTATTTGCAAAATCCATGGAAATAGAAAGTGACCCTCTTTTTGTTC
>NW_015296803.1:0-289 GCF_001447785.1 Gekko japonicus | reverse complement strand
CAGCTCTGAGCTTTTCCCCTACATTTCTGCATCACAGTTTCTAGGTCACATAACCAGGATTAGTTGAACATTCTTCAAGCACATTTTCATTCCGCAAGAGAAGACTGAGGAAGAAAAGAAAGTTTTTGCAGAGTATTTCACGGCATTCTTACAGAAAAAGCAACACAATTTCTATTATATTGAGACAAATGCAACAGATTTTAATGCTCTTCCTGTTAAATACCTAGACTTGGCATTGTATTAGTTATTTACTGAAATACCTACAATTAATGTGGTTACAATAGAAAAA
>NW_015296802.1:0-289 GCF_001447785.1 Gekko japonicus | reverse complement strand
GGGGGGGAGAGAATTCAGGCTGCTTCTGGTTCCAGTCCATCCATTCTCACTGTTCTGCAGCCTGCGTCCACACTTTGGCAGTGAAGTGGTTTGTCTTCCTATAGGGCAGATGTTTGTCATTAAGCACAAGCTGAAAGAAGGGATGATGCGCTCATAAGTTGTGACGCATTTAGAATGGGTTTTCACTGGATCGTTGTCAGAACTTTAGCTTCTGTTCCCAACGAAAGAGGGGTGGGGGGAAACCTCATCCGTCTGTCGCACATTCTTTGTGGGAGTGTCGATTCACACA
>NW_015296801.1:0-289 GCF_001447785.1 Gekko japonicus | reverse complement strand
TTTCCCCCGTCAGAATTCGTAAACGATATGCTTTGCCACTTTGCTGGATTTCATTTTCTCCGCGAACGTCTCTTCAAACATCCTGTTCTGTTTGGGAGTGAAATGGTTTTTCCAGTCACCGACCGCACCTGGAGAATCGAGAAAGGAAAACAAAGAGGATCAGTGAAGCGGGCTGAAGGAGATGGTCAAATGAAGAGCTGGAAACCCCCATCCAGTACTTTAGATGTGTAAAATGAAAGAAGAAGGGACATCAGTGGCTCACCGGCCAAGAGGGCTCTTTTTGTAGCAG
>NW_015296800.1:0-289 GCF_001447785.1 Gekko japonicus | reverse complement strand
CGTGCACGGTGTCTGACAAACAATTGCTTCCTGCAAAAATGGGTGAGAACGATTGTCAGACCAAGAAGGCACTGCTGATAAATGATGTAAGATGAAGGCTGAATCAGTGGGAAGGCATTTTGACCGGTGAATTCCATAAGCACCTTCATGCAGTATTATTTCCTAGAATTTGGGGTGGGGAATTGAGAGATTTTATTTGGATATTGGTCCTCTGCTTTTGTCCCCAAGGGGGATCTAAGATTGGCTTACACAGCATCATCATGCTCCCATCTGTTTCGTCTTCACAACA
>NW_015296799.1:0-289 GCF_001447785.1 Gekko japonicus | reverse complement strand
ACCTGACCAAACTCCATCCCTTGATCTACCCAACATCTTCCTTTAGCCCCTAAGCTCTGTCTTCAGCATCTCAGGTCCATCAGCAATGGAGACCTGGCAGTCCTGATAATGGAAGAAGGTACACGAATCTGAACTTTCAGTCCTGTTCCTCGCTACCCGAATGATGAACTTTCGTGGGTCATGTGTGAGCCATCCCCATTTACTTCCAGGAAATGTGAAATTCTAGTCCATGCCAGTGGTACCAATGGCATACGCGTGTGATAGGGTTGCCAACGTCCAGGTGGTGGCT
>NW_015296798.1:0-289 GCF_001447785.1 Gekko japonicus | reverse complement strand
GTCTACAAGTATATTCCAAATAGCTAGGACTCAGGCTCTGATCACGAGCTCATGTTGGCCAGCTTAAAAGCATCCCCAAACTCTCAAAACTGCAACTTAATTCCTAGCTATTCTGGTTATCCTGGTTATTTTCTTTGCACAACTGTATTAGCTGTATTTCCATTTTTGTGTGGTTGGTTACAAGTCCAGCTTGCTCAGTCCAGCTCTATGAACGTTGGTCTATTCCCTAACTTGGGGGTCCAGTGAGCTCATGCAAGGCCGTTTTGTTTTTGTTGTTGTTCAGTCGCAC
>NW_015296797.1:0-289 GCF_001447785.1 Gekko japonicus | reverse complement strand
AAAGCTAGCTGGGGTGAAGGGAAGAAGAACAGGTACCTCGTGTGCTGGAGCCCCAAGATTCTCCAGGACACTCCCTTGCATTTCATTCAGGATCAATCCTTGTTGCAAAGAAGAGCCGTAACTGATATTATAGGAGTGATCTTCCTTAGTGCCATACTGGTCTTCATAGGACTCATGCTTTTTAGATCTGGGGGGGGGGGGAGAGAATGCCAGAAGAAAACATTGCTTAAAATCTTTATTTAGCTCAGTGCTGGCTGGTGTCTCTGCTCTGGATGCAGAAGGTCCCAGG
>NW_015296796.1:0-289 GCF_001447785.1 Gekko japonicus | reverse complement strand
GCCGCTGCTCTCTCAATAATCTTGCCCAAGTAGGGTAAGTTAGAGACCAGCCAACAGTTTGCCAATTCAGCCAGATCTAATTATGGTCCCATGACTAACCTAAGTAGGACATAGTACGCAAATGTCTGCACATTTATTTATACTGTATAATTGACACCGAACTCAGTTTTTGGTGGCTCAGGTAAGGGCTGTTTTGTAAGATATTGAAAAATTGGCATTTTGGGTGTAAGATACTATATGTTCTGAAGGTTTTGAAGATTTGTGTAGCCAGGGCTCTTTTTGTAGAAAA
>NW_015296795.1:0-289 GCF_001447785.1 Gekko japonicus | reverse complement strand
AAACTTTAGCCAAAATCCCTGAGGGGCTGGTTCTTTACTTCTTAGACACCTGCTTAGTGGAAGCACCTGAATGCAGTTCAAGCCAGGCCTTTGAGGCCACCAGTCCTAATTGTCCTGAGAGTCAGCTGGACCCAAACTCTGTTGCTGCGCTCCTTCAGTCTGGACTAGTCACTGTGGGAAGCCGGTAGACTATCTCTGTGCATGTGCAGACTTCAGCCAGCCACCCAGTTGCCTGCTTGCCATCTGGCTACCTCCTCTGCCCTGATACTTCCTGCTTCTCCATCTGTGG
>NW_015296794.1:0-289 GCF_001447785.1 Gekko japonicus | reverse complement strand
AAAGAAGGGGCGACGGCGGAGACGCCGAGAGCAACTGAACCGAGGAGGAGGCACAGAGTCACAAGACGAAAGAAAGCATTAACCGAAGCTAAGTACCAAAAATTTCTAGAGGATAAAACTGGGGAGATAAGGGCTAATATTGTCACTCTATAAGGTAAAGGGTGAATGGAAGAGTTAAATAAGTAAAGAGCCAGTGAAAGAATGAGACACAACCAGAGCTGAAGGCGGCTAGTAAAATACTGTGCAGAAAAGGGACTGAACAGAGAGGAAGGGCTCTAAGAAATAAAGG
>NW_015296793.1:0-289 GCF_001447785.1 Gekko japonicus | reverse complement strand
ACAGGGTTGTTGTGAAGACAAAGTGGAGGAGAGGACAACAAGGTATGCCTCTTGGGGTTTCCTACTGGGGAGAGAGGCAGGATGTAAATAAAAAGTTAGCAACCCTTCTTAGCCTCAGTCCCCCACTTGTAATGTGGAGATGATAATACCAGTCTGCCTTGCAGGGCTGTTGTAAATAGTCTCACATAATGCAGGGAAAGTACTTTGACCACTAAAACTCTGTTATCGGCGTTTAATTTTTATTATTCTACTAGCCATCTGGGATGTTATGATGACAGGAAGAAGAAGA
>NW_015296792.1:0-289 GCF_001447785.1 Gekko japonicus | reverse complement strand
AATGCGCAAAATGGCAAAAAATGCCAAAACAAAGTTACCCACAGTGATGCTTCAAATGCTTTCTGTGGTGCTTCATTTCTGCAATTATTAACAGGCACTTGTTTGCCAGTGTTTTGATGCTGACACTTGCACCTTTAGCAGCTGGAATGTTTGGAAACGTTCCAAGGTGGATGATTAGCCTGTGCAACCTGCTTCTGAATAACCTAAGTATGTGCAATACGAGTTCTGGCAAGGGAAAATTTCCTTGGAAACCACCAGCATTTTACTAAAAAAAAAATCCCTAACAATT
>NW_015296791.1:0-289 GCF_001447785.1 Gekko japonicus | reverse complement strand
TGTGTGTCTGTGTGTTGGTCACCAGGATGCTCTGCACCGAATTCTAACCAGCACCAGCCAAGTCGTTACCCTTCCAAACATCCGATGCTCTAGCCCCATCCTGCCCTCCGCCTAGCGGCCTGGACCCCAGCTGACCGTGTCTAGCAGGTTGACTGCTTGGGATCGGCTCGGGCTGGAATACAGCGAAATCTGGGAAGACCCTCTGGATCTGTCCTCCGTGCCGGCCTCCTCTGCCTTCTCGCTCTTCCACCGCCGGGCGCCATCCGGAAGGGGTTCGTTCTGTGCAAAC
>NW_015296790.1:0-289 GCF_001447785.1 Gekko japonicus | reverse complement strand
CCAGCACCAGCTCTTCGAGACTGTGGAAAGTCAGCGCTTTGATGTGGGGGATGTTCAGACACCTGCTTTTTGTATTCTGTCTCTGGAGTATGGAATTTAGCCAGCCGCTTAAACTAGGAACCAAACCATAGGGTGCATACGAGACAGAATGCCTTCAGGATGGAGAGAAAGGAGGGGTACAAATTAAGTCAATAAACGGGTAGTACTAAATACTTCGGGAGGGAAGGGAGCAAAGTATAGCCCGATTTCGTCAGGTACTCGGATGGGAAACCACCAGGGAAGGCTCTGC
>NW_015296789.1:0-289 GCF_001447785.1 Gekko japonicus | reverse complement strand
GGTGCCCCCGAGATCTTACCCAGAAGAGCTGCTGCGCCTGCTGCTGCAAGGCCTCCTCCTTCAGCTGCTGGATGAGGTCCACCTGCTCAAGGAGCCACACTTCACGGCTGCGCAGGCATTCCAGGTGGCGGCTGATGCAGCTGTGGATCTGGGCTTTGACCTGCAAAGGGGTGGGGGAGGAAGGCCAGACCCTGGTCACCATCCGCACAAAAAGCTCCGTCGAGCCATACTTCATATGAGACATGGGGATCGCTAAGACACATTCAGAACATCTCTTGTCCTATCAAGT
>NW_015296788.1:0-289 GCF_001447785.1 Gekko japonicus | reverse complement strand
GCATTTAGCTGGCAAAGACCCAAAAAACGCCACACAAAATGACTTTGACTATAATGGACTGTACCCATCCTGAAGGAAGAAAGCAATTATTTTCTTTTTTCTATTTTTTAGTGAGGACATATTCAGCATTTAGAATGTTTTATTGTTAGTATGATATTGATTGTTACTCTCTTAAAACATTAGAGGCTATTTACTTGTAAACATCATAATATAAAAATATTTTTTGAAAAAAGAAGGGGAGGGAGGAGGGGCTATGAGTTTTTATAGCCCATTTACTGTGTTTTTTATA
>NW_015296787.1:0-289 GCF_001447785.1 Gekko japonicus | reverse complement strand
TGCCACAGCCAGGTGGGCAGGCCACGCTATTAGGTCCCTCCCAGGAAGGCCCATGCTTAGATGTCTCCCCCCAGTGATTGAGGATGCTACCAGGCAGGTCCCAAGTGGGAGCCCTGTCCACCAGGGTCAGGAATCTCCACCCCACCCATCTGTCCACCCATGTCCACCTCATTTGCCTGATAGCAAAGTGATTACCAGTCAGGACCAAATCCTCCCAAGCTCTTTTTGCCCTGGTAACGGACCATCAGAATGAGGTCGCTAGTAGGGTCCCTGTCCCCTGGGGTTGGGA
>NW_015296786.1:0-289 GCF_001447785.1 Gekko japonicus | reverse complement strand
TGGGCCTTAGGTTTGACACCCCTGCTCTAACCCTTTCCTTATGGAGATATGTCTTTCCTCTTGTATCTCTGCAAAGAAAGGGTACTTTAAACAATCCAAGGAATTCAGGAGAAAACTAAGGGTTTTGCACACTTGAGGCTTAAAATGACCCTTGCTACTGTGAATCAAATGAATCATTCCAGAAGGGGTTCAAGGAAAATGGCACCTCTGTGTGTGGGACTGAGAAAATCCAAACCTTCCCAACCACACCATAGCCATCTAGGTTTTGCTGTGATCTTTCCCAAAACTT
>NW_015296785.1:0-290 GCF_001447785.1 Gekko japonicus | reverse complement strand
TAGAAAATGGCTGCTTTGGAAGGTGGGCGTTAAGGCATTATGCTTCAGCTTTCCACCCTGCCCCATTTCCCAAATCTAAAACAGTCCTTGGAGGGTGCTGCTATTGAATCTGCTGGGGAAACAAACATGTATCCCAGGGAACACCTGGGTTTCTCCAAATAGCATCCCAAAACTGTTTCAGATTGGGAAAAAGGCACAGGGAGGGAGGATAAAGCCCCTTCTCCACATGCACCAGGGTCCTGATCCACACATAAGTTGACTTGGGTGGAGACCCAGATCCAGCCTGTGTA
>NW_015296784.1:0-289 GCF_001447785.1 Gekko japonicus | reverse complement strand
CTCAGGTTCAAATCCCTACTCTGCCATGACGCTCTCTGGGTGACTTCTGGCTGGTCATTCTCTCTCATCCTAAACTACCTCGCAGGTTGTTTGAGAGGATAAAATGGAGAACAGGAGAAGGATAGAAGGAAGAAAAATATTTAAATAAATAAAACTCACCCGGCTTCTCCAGTGGTAGCTGCTTGGGAGGAGGCAAAAACAGAGTGGTAATGCATTTGTCCTGACCTGGATAGCCCGATCTTGGAAGTTAAAGAGAGTCTGTCTTGGTTAGTGCTTGGATGGGAGACCA
>NW_015296783.1:0-289 GCF_001447785.1 Gekko japonicus | reverse complement strand
AGAGCTACTTGTGGCTCCCAAGCCCCTGAGTCAAGGTGACATGCAAAATCAACTCCCTGCTTCTTGGCCCTTGCCTAGCACTGATAAACTGGCAAACAAAGCTCATAATCTAGAGCTATCTAGAGAAAAAGCCAAGGAAAGACAACCCCAAAGGAATTTGCTTTGGCTAATGGGAATGGATTGACCCTAAAGAATTGTGATATTGGAAACATTCAATACAGTTGTAACCAGAATACACAGTCAATTGCATCATTCTTGTGGGTTTTTAAACAGTTGCAAAAAAATTAAA
>NW_015296782.1:0-289 GCF_001447785.1 Gekko japonicus | reverse complement strand
GACTGTGCGACTGAACAACAACAAGCTCAGAAGTAGGCTTAGGAAAGGATTCAGCAATGCCTTCAGCAAGGAGTCCTTCAGGCTTTGCAGTCAACGCCTTGCTTCTTTTGAGAACAGAGAGCTAGACCTCATCCTATTCAGCTGCTGGGCTTGGGGTTCTTTTGGTGTAGTCAGGCTGTACTGTCTCCAGTACCTGTTCCTCCCTGGCCTGACTCATGTCACATGTCACCTATAGTTAGACCCTCAGCGACGAAACTTTGCAGGCGATCTTGAGACAGTCATTCTATCT
>NW_015296781.1:0-289 GCF_001447785.1 Gekko japonicus | reverse complement strand
ATTTCCCCTGTCTGCCAAAACAGCTCCGGGAAGGGGAGGGAGTTGTCTGGGGAAGGATTAGGTACCACCAGCTGGGCAGGACCTTGGGAACCGTAGACCGAGCAGTTAACTGACTTAGGCGCTGTTTCGTTCTCACGGTTTAAGGAGCTTGGGGCGCCCCCGCGGCAGGTAGACGTCAGGGGAGAGGCCGTTGTCCACAGAGGATATTTGAGACACCAGTCTGGCGAGTCCCTGTAGTATCAGCGAGGCTCTTGCGATCGAGGGTCAATACTTTTCTTCGGAAGTCCTT
>NW_015296780.1:0-289 GCF_001447785.1 Gekko japonicus | reverse complement strand
TTAAGAAGAGTTTAATCAATTGCATTTATGTCTAGATTGACAGACGTTAAAAGATAGGGGGGGATGAGGAAGCTTTTGAGGATCTACATACAGGGTCTTTTTGTAGTATTTCGCCACCCCAAGCAAGGTACACGTTTTTACCATTCAAAGACCATCTTATGACTAGTTCACAGAGGAACTGAGATTTGAACCAGGGTCTTCTCATATCTCACACAGCCCCTACAGTAGATCAGCTGTCCAGATCACCAGGACCCCACACTTCCGGCAACAGCTAAGCATCTCCTCCAAA
>NW_015296779.1:0-289 GCF_001447785.1 Gekko japonicus | reverse complement strand
CTAATGCATGTAAACCTATGTGTATATGTGCAGCACCTATGGTGGCAGGGACATGTAAAAGGTCTGTCTCTTCATAATAAAAGGCACTGACATGGACTTGGTTGTATTGGCAGCTTTGCTTCGCAACTGAAGTCACTGCAAAGTCTCACATTCTTCTCCAGACGAGAATGCTCAAACTTCTTCTCTAGCTTCCCCATTTGCTACCTCTCCCTTGTAATTCCTAGCTTGCCTCAACTCCCTGGCTGCATATACCCCCCAGGTGTTCTGGAAAGCTTCTCTCAGGGTTTAT
>NW_015296778.1:0-289 GCF_001447785.1 Gekko japonicus | reverse complement strand
AAAGCTCGCATGAGAGAAATTTGCTTCTTACAAATGTCAATGGCGCAGGAGAGCGTTTAACTTCATATCACTGTCGTGACATTTTATTCCTAAATTATTTCATGCCCGATTGTGGTTTTGGTGTCAGTTTTGCTTTCTTTGTATCTTGGGATTCTTCCTCACCACCCGCCTGTGGTTATTCGACTACGACACCAGCTGACTCTGTTGCTGTCACTATCAAGAATTCCACACCTCCATACAAGTCGAAGGCTCAGAGGAATTCTGACTCTCCTCCAGGATCCCCCCCCCC
>NW_015296777.1:0-289 GCF_001447785.1 Gekko japonicus | reverse complement strand
CTTATTCTTGCTACGGCAAGGCAGTGGGTCATGGGACCGTAATTGACCATGTCACGTCCTGCTGTTAAGTCAAGAAACGGCAGCAGTGCTCACCCGCCTCGATCCAGATGTCCCCCGAGGTCATCTGTAAGGACGGCCAATGCCGTCTCCGTCTCATAGCCATTATTCCCTCTGCTGCTATGTCTGCCCACCTTCCTGCCCAGGGAAATGTTTCGCTTACAGTCTATAAAGACAGGCACTGCAGACTGGATGGGGGCTTCATCTTCTCACCCCTTTGTTAGGCAGCGGG
>NW_015296776.1:0-289 GCF_001447785.1 Gekko japonicus | reverse complement strand
GCACCCAATCTTTAACTCATAGGATCTGCTGGCAAAATTAATGTATATAGGTAGAGGCTAAAAAGCACGCCTTCTCCTATGATTTGTGTTCAGACATTTCAAGGCCATTAACCCAACTGATTTTACTGGGAAGTTTATCACTCCAAAAGCAAATTGTCATCTCTACTGAATGCCTTGTGATTTCAAGTTGCTAATCATACCGTAGCATCAATACAATGGAAAGATTTTAGAGCTATCTATTATTCTTTGGGGGCTTATGTATGGAAAGATCAGGATATTGCCCCCCCCC
>NW_015296775.1:0-289 GCF_001447785.1 Gekko japonicus | reverse complement strand
GTATTCCGTCTGGCCCTGGTGATTTATTTACTTTCTGTCTCTTCAGTGCTTCTATGATTTCGGGTATAGTGATAGGTTCATTTAACATCTTTATCTGTGAGTCGTCAAATTTTTTGCCATTTTGTTTTTCAAGATATTTCCTTATCAGTGTTTCATCCTGCTTCTCTTGGTGGTATAGCTTGTTATAGAACTGCTCAACTACCTTTTTCATATCCGATAGATTACATTTTTCTACTCCGTCTTTATCCTGTAATACCTTTATGATCCGTTTTTCTTCTTGTTTTTTAAT
>NW_015296774.1:0-289 GCF_001447785.1 Gekko japonicus | reverse complement strand
CCTGGACCCCCAGCATATGCCCCAGCCCCCAGATATGCTGGCCCTGGCCCTGGTTTCAGACACTGCCAAGACCGCCGGGTCTGGTGGAGCCCGTTCTGTCACTTCCGGTGACCCTGAGAGCTACGGAGAGGCTTCCAGGTGTTCTGTGCTGAGTCGGAGATCACCTGGCCAGCCCTGGAGGCTGATGCATCGAGTTTAGCCGCAGGGCACTCGGGCAGCTGGCACTTATCTCTCTGGAAGGGCCAGTGTGAGCAGTGTATGGCAGCTCAGCCTCTCTTGCCTCCCCAGA
>NW_015296773.1:0-289 GCF_001447785.1 Gekko japonicus | reverse complement strand
GCTAAGAGAATAGCCACTCTTTTATTTATACTATTAGACTGATTGTTTAGATTTCCATTTATTTAACAATATATGTTCCACTGTATGTTGTAATGTTTGTCCCGTTACAGATGTTATTTGGATTAGAATATATTTCCAGAAGGATTCCAATTTAGGGCATTCAAGCCAGCAATCAACATTTGCTCCAATCTTTCCACAATGTTTCCAGCATAAAGGTTTTGCTGAAGTAATAATATAGGACAGTTTCTGCAGTGTAAGATACCAAAAGGTAAGTATTTTAAAAGTTTGA
>NW_015296772.1:0-289 GCF_001447785.1 Gekko japonicus | reverse complement strand
AGGTTAGGCCTAATGGTGAACTGGGAAAAGTCTCACCTTGAACCTTCTCAATGCGTATAATTCATTAGTGCCTCCCTTGATGCTACCAGAGGGAGAGCTTTTTTTACCTGCAGATGGGGCTAAAAGCATTAAGGCAGTGGTGTTCAGCTGTATTAGAAAACGTCAGCAGTCAGTGAAGGCAATTCAGCGGTTATTAGGGCTTATGGCCTTGACCACTGCAGTGATTCTGTTAGCAGGACTGCACATGTGGGTCTTGCAGATCTGGTTTGTTAAGAAGTAGAACCTTAAC
>NW_015296771.1:0-289 GCF_001447785.1 Gekko japonicus | reverse complement strand
TGGGAGTAATTGCATCCAAGACTTGACACTCTGTGGACATTTTAGGACTTCTGTTTCTCCTAGACTCCTAGATATACCATGGAATCTACCCTTAAAATCTGTGATTTCCTCCAGATTGCTTTATCAAACAAAACAACATCAATGGACTACTTGAAAATATGCTGATAGATCATTGTGATGGTTTAAGAAGTCATTCCTCCCAGCACTTGCTTTCTTGCTCACCTCTATTCAAAGATCACTTTATGATGGCCACTTCAAATCAGAGTTCACAACAGATCCTAGCTCAATT
>NW_015296770.1:0-289 GCF_001447785.1 Gekko japonicus | reverse complement strand
GCTCACAAGACTCCTCAGCTTAGAGGGGGTGTTGCCTAGGATGAGGCCAATTCAGGGAAAATTATCCATCAATCCTGTTTCAAACTTACTTGTTCCTGTGGATGACATGGTTGTTATACCACCACCCTTAAAGAGAACAGTAGTTGAATGCCTGCATGGTAATGAAGCAGGTAACTTGGAATAAGAAAAGACACTCAATCAGGTGCCAGAAAGGGTTTTGGGGACTGGTAAAGAGTGTAGAAGAATGGGTGCAGTCTTGTCTCATCTGCCAACCAACGGAAGCACCAGC
>NW_015296769.1:0-289 GCF_001447785.1 Gekko japonicus | reverse complement strand
GCGGATGATTTAGTTTTTATTTTGGAAGAACCCGCAAAATCTATAACACACTTAATGGAGCAAATTCAATAATATGGTGCAGTAGCAGGCCTTAAAATCAATCTAAAAAAACCTAAGATCTTGACAAAAAATTGCAGTAAGGAAGAAATAAGAAACATACAACTGAAAACAACCATGGAAGGGACCAACAAAGTGAAATATCTAGGTATTATGATTACAAACAAAAATATGCAATTATATGAAAATAATTATAAAATATTAGTAGAAGAAATTAAAAAGGATTTACAAA
>NW_015296768.1:0-289 GCF_001447785.1 Gekko japonicus | reverse complement strand
CATTCTGTGATGGCTCTGTTTCGATCCTCTTACTATGAACAGGAAGAAGCCTCTGCAGCTTCAAGCTGCAGTTCCGAAAGTGCCTCAGAGCCATTACCTGACAATACTGTAGGCAATCCAACCCAGTATCTCCCAGTGAGGACCTCTGTCTCTACAGAGAGCAGATCCTGAGAATGGCAAAAGCCCTTGATATCGATGTCACCACTTCAGATAACCATCTGAAGGTCAGAATTCTGAGCCGACGACTCTATTTGGATACGCCAGGCATTATACAAGCACTTTGCCCTAG
>NW_015296767.1:0-289 GCF_001447785.1 Gekko japonicus | reverse complement strand
CTAAAGTCTGCTAGCCTTTTAAAATGGCAATATGATTAAGAGCAAGTTTTTCTCTTAGAAGTATAATTCCCTTCAGTCCTGTGTATACTTGTCGTGGCCCTTGCCTTCTTCGACTGGGGGAAAATATTTAAATGTAGGCTCTTCGGTACATGTTTTATTGTTCTGAAAATTGAAATCGTTTGCCCAGACTGTGCATGCTCACCCAAAGCCCCATCCTAGGGTTACCACATTTTGAAAAGCATGAAGGAGGGCATATTTCTCGACTGACTACTTCAAGCAAGTGATCACT
>NW_015296766.1:0-289 GCF_001447785.1 Gekko japonicus | reverse complement strand
AAGGCCTTTCTCTACCCCAGGCTCCGGAGTGCTGCCGCCAGTCAGCACAGACGGCTGTGAGTAAATGTGCCCTTGGTCTAACTCGATATACGACAGCTTCCCGTGGAGCCAGGAAACCCAAAACATCTCCTGTCTTGAAAGCAGAATTAAGGCCACTCTGTCTTGTAAAGGTGGTTGAAAGAGGAGACCTTCACCTAACGGTCTCAGAAGCCGTGGATGCAAGCTCCGGAGGGTAGGGTGGCCGGGCCCTACCGTTCTGCAGGCGGGGGGCTCGAAGGTCCTCTCTGGG
>NW_015296765.1:0-289 GCF_001447785.1 Gekko japonicus | reverse complement strand
TGGGGAACCAATGAGGGATAGAGAAGGTATCGTTTCCACCTCAGAAATGACACCCAATAACTTAAAACGCCAACATCCAACAAGACACCCAAGAGGACAGTTTTGGAAGCATCTTCTGGCTCTCCTGTTTACTGGTACAGTCACGGATGACACATTTTTTAAAAAGCAACCTTGTTCTGATTCTATCTCACTTCTTTTCGGACAGCCCTTTAACATATGCACCGGTGTGCAGGGAAGCTGAGGCAAACTGCACCGGCTCCAGCAAATATTTCTAGAAATCTTCTTGCTC
>NW_015296764.1:0-289 GCF_001447785.1 Gekko japonicus | reverse complement strand
AGAGGTCAGCTCCAGTCGCTCTTCTCAGACCCCCCCTTCAAATCTTCACTACAGCTCAAACTGTTACAGCTGAATCGAGCAATTTTTCATAGCCGCCTTAAAGGGGTATATCCCACTATTGCTCAGTCCAGTGGTTTTTAAAGGGCGAACCTTCAAGATTAATATTGCACTCTTTACCTTTACCATCAAAGAAGAAGAACTGAAACAATTAGTCAGTAAGTACAGTCCTTTTAATGATCCAAGAGAGTAGAAGGAGCAGCTTGCTTGACTCTTGTAGGTCCACTGAGCT
>NW_015296763.1:0-289 GCF_001447785.1 Gekko japonicus | reverse complement strand
TTATTTTTTTTAAAGTACCAGCTTAAACATTCTTTCTTTACCCAGACTTTTAACTGAAGGGTTATATCTCTTATATTTGCTTTATGGTCAGCTTCTGGCTTGAGGACTGTTTATACAATTTTAGGCTGCCTGAAGTGTGTTTTACCCTACTTTTCTGTTCTAGCTTGTTTTTGTAGGGATTCAGTTTCTTTTTTTTTATGGCTGTATTTTAATGGGTTTGTTTTATTGTTTCAGTTGTAAACAGGTCTCGAGCAGGTCTCCGGAGAGGTGGTATATAAATATCCTAAAT
>NW_015296762.1:0-290 GCF_001447785.1 Gekko japonicus | reverse complement strand
ACCTGATGGTGAGACAAGGCAGAGCTATGGTTTTTGCTGAAACGTGGACTGCAGGAGTGTCCCATTCACTAATCAACCATTTTTACAGACCGCCTTTTGACCATAATGGCTCCCAATGCAGTTGGTGTATGTGGAGTGCCACCAAATAGCAGCTGACTTACGGAGACCCTGTAGGGTTTTCAAGGCAAGTGAGAAGTGCTGGTGGTTTGTCATAGTTTCTCTCTGCAGAGTATTCCTTGGTGGCCTCCCATTCGAGTACCGACCTGCTTCGCTTCCAAGATCTAATGAGA
>NW_015296761.1:0-289 GCF_001447785.1 Gekko japonicus | reverse complement strand
CTTCTAAAAACACCTTTAATGAAGCTCCAAGCCTACATTTTCTGGAAGGAGGAAGAGAATTCATTCTCAGCTGGGAAAAGGATATTGGGTCTTTGATCTAATTCAACAATTACTTTGCTTAGGTTCTTCAGTAGATTCCCCTGAAATTTACACAATCCTGCAACACAGGACTGATGGGCTTTTGGGCAGGAGTAATGTGTGAAATACTCAATACCTTTCATTGTCTGGAGCCAACAAAACATTTTGGCCAAATTATTCAGGAAAGGGGACAGCAGATGGCAGTATTACA
>NW_015296760.1:0-290 GCF_001447785.1 Gekko japonicus | reverse complement strand
ACTGGGTCACTTAACATATGTTTTTGGTCGTCATTAAATTTGCACATATTATTTTTCTCCAAGTATTCATTAATTTGTACGTTATCTTCATTACTTCGTTGGTATAGTTTTTGGAAAAAGGTTTTCACAATGTTTTTCATTTCCTCTGTTTTATACCTTTCAGACCCCTTATCATCTTTCAGTGCGATTATTGATCGCTTTTCTCTTTCTTTTCTAAGTCGGTACGCTAACCACCTTGATGTTTTATTGGCATTTTCAAAATGGTATAGTTTTGCAAATTCCATCTTTCT
>NW_015296759.1:0-289 GCF_001447785.1 Gekko japonicus | reverse complement strand
CTCTGAGTGTTCTAGTGCATTATTATAATTGTGGCCTTGAGCAAAGCAAAGAGAACAAACTGTTTAGCTTTGAGAGGAGAATACATAGTCTTACTAGTCTTTGAGAGGAGAACACTAGTCTTACTAGCATGGTTATGGTGGTGGGGTTCCCTCAAAATCTGAAGGTGCTCCCTTTGAAATAATCCCACCTCACTTCTACAACTTTTGGTGCCCAAACCTGATTCAAAACAGGATAATGTCTTAATGTGAAAGTATCCTTAGTCAGTATCTGTATTAATGGGGTGAGGGG
>NW_015296758.1:0-289 GCF_001447785.1 Gekko japonicus | reverse complement strand
ACAATTAAAATTATTAGACACATCATGGATACAACAAACAGACTTCAACAGGTGCAAAAATAATGTTAAGAGTAGCTCCAACCATCTGCGATACATTTCTTGGAGAATTAAAAAAAGACTAACAGAAAGACATATAACAAGTCTCAAAGAGACAAATGGCAATATTAAACACTCAATCAAGGATATCATCCAAATAATAGAATTTTTTTATAAGGAATTATACACTTCCTCCAATCCCACTCAAAATAATATTCAAAATTATATTACAAGTAATTAGGTAAAGGTAAAG
>NW_015296757.1:0-289 GCF_001447785.1 Gekko japonicus | reverse complement strand
GTAAAGTAAGTAAAAAGGTATCTATCCACATGGTGTATTAACCCTCCTGCTTTGGCAGACTAAGAAGTACTGGAATTTGCCTCTTAGCAAAAGCAGTTTCATTTCTAGTACCAGTTCATTTGGGCCCTTGCTAGCATCCAATTCAGTTCAAGGTTTGAATCTGATATACCTTTGTGGTTATAGTGACCTGATAAAAAAACCTGCTGTTTTTGTACCATCCATATCGACACCTCTTCATGATATTTAAACAATCCTGATATTATTTTGGATACTCTACACAGAAGAAGAA
>NW_015296756.1:0-289 GCF_001447785.1 Gekko japonicus | reverse complement strand
CGCTTCAGGTGCTTCAACAAGAAGCGGGAATGCCACTAAGCCGGGCCATCACACGCGGGCCTGGCCGTGGTTGGCAATAATAAGAGTAAAACCCCCAGGATGGCCGCTGACCTCCGCAAGCAGTGACTTTCGCTGGGGGGCTATGAGGGCCACATTATGGCTGGGTATGCTTGGGCCCTGAGCCGGGCCTGCTACATGGTTGGCATCCATCAAGCGACCTCCCCTTTTTTATCTGTAAGATGAAGGGGATGGGGATGGGAGGGTCTCTATATTGCCTCGGGCATCTTTT
>NW_015296755.1:0-290 GCF_001447785.1 Gekko japonicus | reverse complement strand
GCAGTCTAAGAAGATACTATTATGGAACAGCACCAATACTTCCTGATGCTGGATGCTTTAATTCAACGTATACTACACAGACATACAAATCAAGTATGTCGTTCCCAAAAAAACTGCCCACAGGAAAACAGCTCTCACTATTAGAAACTTACACTTTCTCCCTAAACTCAAAACTTCAGAAAGAAAACTCCAGCACTCTCCTTCTTGGAAGAATATCACACAATTCATAAATCAAACCATGCTCCCAAGTGGTTTACTTCACTGACCACACAAAAAAAGATCTCAAGTCA
>NW_015296754.1:0-289 GCF_001447785.1 Gekko japonicus | reverse complement strand
CACAAGCCCAAACTGTGTATTTATAAAGACCCCAAAGACCCAGCCTGGACATGCCTTCCCAGGATCTCCAAAGGAACCTCTGGTCTCCAATTCAAAAATAGGCGGCAACAAATTACTATACACCAGGGAAAGGACCGTGGATGTTTATGGAAATGTTCATGAAAAGCTGGTTCACACATGCTTGGCAATCACAGGATTGTTGCAACATCAAGTGGTTCCTTGTTCATGAGAATGGGCCACCAGAGATATAGCTCTGTAGGTAAGAGTGTATCTTGTCACACTGTCTCAA
>NW_015296753.1:0-289 GCF_001447785.1 Gekko japonicus | reverse complement strand
TCAAAAATATTTTAAGCAGCATTGGCTCAGAGCAGCATTATTAAAGGTATGGGACCATTCCCGGGGAGTTTTCTTACGTACCAGATCTCCTTGGGAGAAGAATTCCTTGTAGATCAATTCCTGGAAGGCAAAGGCTGTTGGTTATACAAATGTCAGGGAAGCACTCCCTGTTGCATTCAATGGGACATCTGGCCACACTCCTGGCTGCAGTGGTCAAGCCAATTCCACTGAGCCATGTCCTCCCCTTTCCAATTATAACACTGCTGGCTTTTCCGCATTCTGATTTTCC
>NW_015296752.1:0-289 GCF_001447785.1 Gekko japonicus | reverse complement strand
CCTCCTGCTGCTGCTGTGCCCAGAGAGGAGTCACATGTGGGAAGGTCTGCAGCCAGCGGGTGGGCAGGCGGTGCCCCACGTGGCCCGGGATGGCGAGGGAGGGTCGCTGGCCCAGCGCTTTGCTGCGGAAACTTCGGAGGGGAGGCAGGAGGTCTGCTGTCTTCTGCAGGTGCCGAAAATGGGCCTGAGGGCCTGGCTGGATTTGGGCGCACGTTGGAGGGAGGGGGAGGTGGCGGCCTGGCTGGGTGCAGAGGGCGAAAGGCGGGAGACACCTGGACTTGCTCCTCAG
>NW_015296751.1:0-289 GCF_001447785.1 Gekko japonicus | reverse complement strand
AATTCCCCAACTCAGAGTTGGCAACCCTACTTCCCACCACTTGTGTAATCAATGCTCCTCCAATCATGGTGGCTGAAGAACTGTCACAGGAAACGATCCTGATATCCAGACTTTCGCTCAGGATCCTTCCAGGCAAAACCAAAGAATGTAACTTATCCTGCTAAGTCGGTGCGTATTCTATGCATTATGATTACTATATTCATCATATTTCCAAGTTTGGTCCAAGTTCAGACAAACAAGGACTGAAGTTGGGGTTTCTGCCTGGAAGAAGAGGGTCTGGCCGACACTG
>NW_015296750.1:0-289 GCF_001447785.1 Gekko japonicus | reverse complement strand
CATCCCACCACAGCCTCAGCCAGATTATGTGGGGCAGTATCCATACTGATGACACCCCAGCTCAAAGCAACACACCAGCTGGGCAAAGGAGACCCTGAACAGCTGTGGCCAGTCTAAGTCGACGAAGACCTTTACAGACTAATGGCCTCATTCAGTATAACACAGTGCCATGTTTGAGTTTGTGGCTGAGAGACGGGATCTGAGGTGGATCCTTCCGATCACAAGTTTAGCCTCAGCACTGCACCAGCTCCCGGCAGTTCATATTTCAACCAGACATTGTATGCCCACC
>NW_015296749.1:0-289 GCF_001447785.1 Gekko japonicus | reverse complement strand
TGACAAATTAAAATTGTTTTTCTGTGGACAAACTGGGCAGATATCGTTATGCAGTATAAGCTTTTTAAAAAAAATAAGTCCTTGTAGCTCGCGCCAAACGTACACGTAAGCCGTATCTCCTCTATCACTCGTTCGACATACCTGCTAATTTGACCTAATTAAAGTTCCAGTCTTTCTAGCTTGTCAGGCAGAATAATCCTGTAGGAATGAAGAAATTCTGACGTAGGTTTGGCATGAACTTACCTTCCTCCATTTCCTTCCGTACACTCTTAGGAGAATCGGGGTGCCG
>NW_015296748.1:0-290 GCF_001447785.1 Gekko japonicus | reverse complement strand
GGGGGTGGGGAGGCAGGTGAGAGCGCAGAGATGTGCTGTTCAGTCCCGTTCTGGGCATAAGCCCATGTGGTCTTCTCGAGGCAACATCAAGCTTTGCGGGGCACTGCTGGCAACAATAATCGCTAATTGCTACTAGTGGAGGGTGGCTGATTCTGCCCCGTCCCCCCTCTTCACTGCTATCCTGAGTCTGTGGTGCGTTTTGCTTCCATAATGACCTTTAGGGGAGTTGGGGAGTGAAGTATAGTGGGTTAAACGCATGAGGAAACCACGGAGACTGATGTAGCGATCAG
>NW_015296747.1:0-290 GCF_001447785.1 Gekko japonicus | reverse complement strand
TTCTCCAGTGAGTGCTCCCTTCTCAATGGAAGGGTGGCAAAAGCCCAAACATGGCAAGCAAATAGCAGCACATTTATCACTTCTGCGAGCTGAGACCTAAGACCAGATACCTGATTTCCAGATAGCCGACTACAGCCTTCGCTTGGTCTACAGTGAAGAACTCAAACCCCCCACTTTTCTCTGAACGACACAGCCCAACTCCAGCCATTGTTCTTCTAAGTTCTTGGATGTTCTCCACCAGTGTCATACGCTGGGCTTCAACACAAACAAAACAAAAGAAGCTGAAAGAC
>NW_015296746.1:0-289 GCF_001447785.1 Gekko japonicus | reverse complement strand
AGAGACAGAAAAATAAAAATTACTTGTTTTTAAAATGCGCCCACGGTAACGTGTAATTGTCAAGCTGGTGCTCTCTGCAATTAGCACAGTGGTCTCTGACCTCTCCTCCCAGAATGTACCTTTAATGAGTTCTTTGGTCCCAGATATGACCACATGAGGAGAAGCAGAAACAGTGACAGCCAGATGAAAAAAAGTCCTGTAAATTCAGGCTATAATCATCCTATTTGGCCAAGAACAGAGGCTGGCTGAACTGTGTTATCAGAACAGAACTTCTGTTTTGTTTTGTTTT
>NW_015296745.1:0-290 GCF_001447785.1 Gekko japonicus | reverse complement strand
GGGACTTTAAAATGCATTATCTTATACTGATCCAGTCAAACCGTTTAGTACTGTTTATTCAGCTCTCTACAGTCTAGTGAAAAAGCCTTTCCACCTAAGATCCTATAAATAGAAAAGCAAAGAACTCAGTCTAGGATTTCCAATGCAACATTTTAGAAATTTCTATCAAATTCTGAACCTGTCCCCCAGGATGAATTTTGGCCACCTCTCTCCTCACGTGTAGAATTTATGGACTCCTCATTCAACACCACTGATAAAGACTAACTTCATGTGGATGTGTTCTCCCTTTC
>NW_015296744.1:0-290 GCF_001447785.1 Gekko japonicus | reverse complement strand
AGAACTCATACTGTTACACATCATCTCTTAACATTCCGGACATAAAACCTTAGAAGGGGGAACAAGGAAACTTCTAAATTTTTCTCGCTGAGCATTTATATCCAGGTGAGTGTCCCACTTCAATAGATCTTGATTAATCCCTTATTGATGACTTGTAGATCAGATCAAGTTCTGCAGCCAAGCCACACTCGCAAGCAGACACAACTAGGCCCTGACTACAGGGCTATGGATTCCTTGTCAGTCTTCAGTTAGGTTCCTTGAACCCTACTCGGAAATTAGAGCAGTTAGGT
>NW_015296743.1:0-289 GCF_001447785.1 Gekko japonicus | reverse complement strand
GGATTCGAACTGGGCCTCTCAGTCTGCCACTCTTAACCGCTACGCTGCATTGGCTCTCTGCTGACCGACGGCTGACAGATTAAGATGCCAATTCCTTGCGCAGTGGTCCTAATTCTGATGGAAAAATGCCCCCCCCCCAAGATGTCTCTTATCATCTTGTGAATCCTGTGGAGGGAGGAAAAACCATCCTGGCCACACCTTCATTCCTATCCTCCAATTCACGATGACTCCAGCCTCTCTTGGGAATGGGTTTCAAAAAGAAATCTATTTGGACTTTGGGGAAGGGGCT
>NW_015296742.1:0-290 GCF_001447785.1 Gekko japonicus | reverse complement strand
AAAAAAAATGAAAGCTGGGAATTTGGAGACCCTCAGAGACAGATGGCTTTATAACAATGTCAATGTTTGACATTTTTTTTAAATGAACCCCTCCCACAGGGTACTGAAGCAGGGGAAATGGTGCCAATGTGTGCATGGCCAGGAAGATCTGGACTTTTCCCATCCACACCGGCACCACTCTGGCTTTGCAGTGGTCTTTCCAGATCACAGAAAGACAAGGAAACCCCAGGAGGTACACAGAAGTACCACAATGCTATGGGCAAGCAGGAAAAACACAACTCCCCAAATGC
>NW_015296741.1:0-290 GCF_001447785.1 Gekko japonicus | reverse complement strand
GTCTCCATATCACTCTCCTCGCTCCCTTCGTTCGATGTAGAATCATGTCCCTCCCCAGCATCTTTTCGTTTTCCCACTTCACAAGATAAGAGGTTTATCTTATCTGTCAGAAAGCGCTGCCGCCGCTTCAAGCGTCGTCTCTGTATCTCTAAGGGGTCGTCGGTGTCCACCTCGGTTTCTTTCGTCCAAATACTTGAGTCATCCCCCAGTTCTTGTCGTTGCATTTGAACTTTCTGAAGTGCTTCACGTACTCGAGGAATCTCTTCTTCCAATTCCTTCAACTTCATGTC
>NW_015296740.1:0-290 GCF_001447785.1 Gekko japonicus | reverse complement strand
GTGTGAAAGTTGATTAAATGTTTTGGTTGGACCAAGCATCTGTCAGCCACATACCTGTGTGGTTACCTGCTCCCCTCACCGCCCCTCCGTTCATTCTGAATAGGGAATTGATCCAGTTCTTATAGCGTTCTCCTGGGGCCTGAGATGGACTACGTTGGTGCGCGTGTGTGTAAGAGAACCTTCTGGAAAATCTGGTATCTGAGCAAGGCTGAGCCCCAGTGCCTGTCAGTGGAGAGACTGGGCCCAGCCACCTGATTGGTTGATTAAGTAAGCAGAGAAAAGACAAACCT
>NW_015296739.1:0-290 GCF_001447785.1 Gekko japonicus | reverse complement strand
TGTATAGAACTGCATATGTGCAATGTATGTAAGACAGAAGTTAAGGAAAACAAACACTACTTGGGAACTGTGATACAGCTTAAGGTCCCATGAAGGCAATCCCTTGTATAACTGCAATGGCTGGGGTTTGACTTCCCCAGGTTTTGTGACCTGATACCCTTTTCAGATTGGTTGACTGATACCCTTTCAGGCCGCCGCTTAACAGGGGGTGAACCAAACACAATACATCTGCACACTGCATTCACATCTTCGAGTTGACGATACCTGAAAAGAAGACCGTTTTCTCTTCC
>NW_015296738.1:0-290 GCF_001447785.1 Gekko japonicus | reverse complement strand
AAAAAAAGCTGAAACTGATCTAGGAGCGAGTAAATAGAAGTGTGAATAATTAAGAGAAACTGAATAAGAACAATAGCTGAATAAGGGGCAAATCACACATAATCTATTGAAAAGGTGATAAAATAAAACTTGCTTTAACAAAACAAACCTTTTCTATGAAAATCAAGCAACTACTTCCCACACACATCTCATAAAATCAGATATAAAAAGACATACAAAGGAAATCAGTGAAGCATACAAGAAACCAAAAGAACCAACATTTGCATATATGTATATTCCTTCTTCAGTGA
>NW_015296737.1:0-290 GCF_001447785.1 Gekko japonicus | reverse complement strand
TTAGGGATAAAAATACCATTAAACACAAACAATATTATTAAAGAGAATTTTCTTACACTCCACAAAAAAATACAATCTCTAATTCTACAATGGAATAGTAATTTTTTCTCATGGTTTGATAGAATTAGTATCATTAGATCTTATATATTACCTAAATATTTATACCTTTTTAGAACTTTGCCAGTTTATATTGACAAAAAACTTCTCAGAAAATGGCAAATGGAAATAAATAAATTCCTGTGGAAATTAAAAATCCCCAGGATTAAACATCATTCACTACGTCAACATGG
>NW_015296736.1:0-290 GCF_001447785.1 Gekko japonicus | reverse complement strand
ACCACTACACCAAGCTGGCTCTCTAGGAACTGTGCTACCACAGAGCTACCACATCCAGGGTTTCCCTCCCCAATTTGGGATGACATTTGGATCGTGCTGGACTCAGTTTCCTTCTGTTTTTCAAATGAGATCACCCTCCATTGTTTATTTTTCCTTCTTCTCTGAATCCAAGTGGTGTAATCCAACACTCACAGCAACATTCCCCAACCTGGTGCCCGGGGGCACCACGATGCGTGCTGGCACATTCATTGGTGCCTGCCATGTGTCTCAGGGAAAAGGGTGGCAGGTGG
>NW_015296735.1:0-290 GCF_001447785.1 Gekko japonicus | reverse complement strand
GGGGATCCAAAGCAGCTTGTATCATTCTCGTCACCTCTATTTTACCCTCATAAAAACCCTGTAAGGTAGGCTAAGCAGAGAATAAGCCACCCAGTGAGCTTCCATGCCATGAGTTGGGATTTAAACCCAGGTTTTCCAAATCCTAGTCAAACTCTCTGAACCACTACACCACACTGGCTGCCTTAGGAGCATCATTCCAGTTAAGGCTGAGATATGAACTCTTCATGTTGCTGACGGCCCTTCCCATTCTTATGGGTGATGTCTGCTTCCCCCTCCTCAGAATTGGGGGG
>NW_015296734.1:0-290 GCF_001447785.1 Gekko japonicus | reverse complement strand
TCAGTGCTCACTTCTTTGGATATCTTTTTTGTACCCCTAAATATGGACAGTGCGTGATTTGCTGTACTTTATGGAAATGCAAAAATGTAAACTTTTGTGTAACCACAACGTTTCCTTTCCTTGGTAGCACTCAAAGTCTGAGGGACCAATAACCTGGGATAACCCTAAAGTATTAGAAGCATATATAAAAAAGCTCCAAAGTGCAGCAGAACGGCTTGCCACAGAAAACAGAAAGTTAAGAAAATGGCACACTACTTTTGCTGAAAAGGTATTTTTAATCTTTTGTGTGT
>NW_015296733.1:0-290 GCF_001447785.1 Gekko japonicus | reverse complement strand
CATTAGCGTGCAGAGGCGTGAGCATTGTTCTGACTTCGGGGGTTGAACACTCGTCGATTTGACAGCAATCATTTTCTTTCAGGGGAGCTGTTATGGTTCGAGACAACGAGAGGGGTTCGAGGCACTGCTTTGCAGGAGGAACCCTTGAGCCGGGTGTTACAAGGGCGCCGGCAGGAAACTCAGGCAAGCTGCCGGCTTTTGCCCGCCCACCCCTGCAATGAAACACAACACAAGTTATGGGTTCAGCTGGGGATTTCATTCATACATAAGCTGATCTGCACCAACACATT
>NW_015296732.1:0-290 GCF_001447785.1 Gekko japonicus | reverse complement strand
ACTCAGCTTAGAGGGAACACCGCCTGGGAGTAATGCCTCATTAAACATACATGAGGTTATTCTGCCTGTGGAGCCAAGTCGACTTCTGTAGACTGGATTATGGCCTTGCAAGGCAAAAAAAGCCTGCTTATTCATGGGCATTAATTGCATGCTCTTTCTCTAGGGATGCATGAACGTCTCCATTGTAATGTGCATTTCTGTAGCATGGATCCCTTTCAGGTGTATCCGTACACACGCCTCAGTCTCCAGGTAAATAAAAGAGTATGTTCAGTTTTATTTGGAAACCACGG
>NW_015296731.1:0-290 GCF_001447785.1 Gekko japonicus | reverse complement strand
TTGTGTTTACATTTGGATATCTCCCCACTCCGTATATGTTTTCTGCTGACTGTACTTTCACTTCATGCAGCTGATGAACTGGGCCATAGCCCACAAAAGCTTATGTCTCAATGAAGCTGCTGGTCTTAAAGGCACCAGGGTAGCTCTATGGTGTGCACAAATGCCACAAGGCAGAGATGGAGGCATGGATCAGTAGCTGAGCATTCTCTGTGCATGCAGAAGATCCCAGTCCAGTTAAAAGGATCAGGCTGTGGGAAAAAACTCTGCCAGAGACCTTGGAGAGCTGCTGC
>NW_015296730.1:0-290 GCF_001447785.1 Gekko japonicus | reverse complement strand
TCCTCCTTCTCCTTCTTCTTCTCCTTCTCTGCCTGATGTGTTCACATCCACTTCAATTGTTCTGCTGCTCGGGCTTCTGGAGCCATTTTGGTTTGGAACTGACTGTTGTTACAAACCAGAATGCCTCGGGGCCAAACCAGACAATATGGGGGGGGGGGTGTTTGGTGAGTCAGGTCTGGGTTTCCCCGGCCTAACTTGGGTCCCTCGCAGTCTTGCGGCAGCTGTAGGGAATGTCATTTCAAAGATCAGGAGGAACTGCGTGTGGAAGTAGAGTTTCTTGCCTCCCCCCC
>NW_015296729.1:0-290 GCF_001447785.1 Gekko japonicus | reverse complement strand
TCCCTTCCAACTCTGTGATTCTATGTGAGGGTGACATTCAGATAGTCCTTTCGAGAAAACTTCTCTACTTTCCCCTCGCTAACCAGAACAGATCCTCTGGCAGTGCACCACATGCCGTGAAGTGGAACCAAGTCATGGACTGAACTCTGCAATTGACCAGCTGGTGAGGGCCTCTTTCAAAGCTGTTCGATTATGCAGCTGTGGTCGAAAATGCCATCAATCTGCAGCCAACAGAGGGCGACCCAGTCAGGTTGTCAGTGCAAGAGTTCCTTGGTGGTCTCCCATCCAAG
>NW_015296728.1:0-290 GCF_001447785.1 Gekko japonicus | reverse complement strand
CAGCTTAGAGGGAACACTGATCCAGATATTGGTCCGCGTTTTCATTCGTAATCTGAACGCATGTCGGTTCTTCCTTACAAACAAGTGTACACGTTCCTGCAGGTTATAGCTGCTGCATTCACTGTAACATGTGAATGGGGCTACTGAAACAGACCTCTGGTATATCAAAATCAGCGTGGTCAGACTGGCAACGGTTCTCCGGGGTCTTCAGCTGAGGTCTTTCACATCTCCTACAACCTGATCCTTTTAACTAGCGATGCCGGTGATCAGGGGTCATTTCGTAGAAAAAG
>NW_015296727.1:0-290 GCF_001447785.1 Gekko japonicus | reverse complement strand
CGTAAGCAAGCAACTTTCATAACACAGGAATGAGAAGCAAGGGGAAGAGAGTTTCTTCCTTATTTACTAATTTATTTTATTAAAAACATGTATAAGCTGCTGTTGTTCCCAAACAGGGCCCCCAATTTGGTGATGCTGCTGCTTTAGGGTGGATTTGGGTCAAATTAGGAAGTGGACCACATTTATACTGACTGGAAGCCAGTGTGATGTAGTGGTTTGAATGCTAGTCTAGGATCTGGGCAAACCCAGGGCCGAATCCATACTCTGCTGTGGAAGCTTTCTGGGTGACC
>NW_015296726.1:0-290 GCF_001447785.1 Gekko japonicus | reverse complement strand
CTCTCCTCTCCTGCAGAACGGCCTTTGCACTACAGCGAGAAGGTCCTTCCCATCGTGCACAGCTTGGGGAAGGACAGCTACCTGGTGGTGAAGAGACAAATGGCCATGGAGCACATGCTGGTCTACACAGGTAAGGTGGGTAGGGGTTCTTTGGAAAGGGACGGATAATACAACGGCCGACATTGCAATGCCCCCTGTATAGATCTATGGGACAGCCTCTTTTTTTTTTTTAACCTGTTTATTTAGAGGAAGTATAACATATCAAGAACAGTGTTCCCTCTAAGCTGAGT
>NW_015296725.1:0-290 GCF_001447785.1 Gekko japonicus | reverse complement strand
GGGGGGGGGTCATCTTCCATTTGCATGCAAGTTCCAGTTGTGTCCAATCTTTTTTTTCATGTATAACATTTTTATGGGTCATCTTACATTCAGATTCACCTTTGTTTTGCAACAAATATACAGACAGACAGAGCTCAAACCCGAGAGAGTTCAAACCAGGATCTGAAGTGATTAACTACTGTTAGTATTAACTTGGGACACCTGAACACCTGCCAGCTTGGCTCATGACCTGTCCACCAGTTGCAGACAGGCAACCAGTTCTTCAGTGGTCTGTTCATCAGTTTGTCAAT
>NW_015296724.1:0-290 GCF_001447785.1 Gekko japonicus | reverse complement strand
ATACCCAGATATATAAAAAATACTGATATTTATTGGAAATATCCAAACACACATCCCTTATTCTGACCTTCCAAAGTCAGCATTTATCATGCACAAACAAAGCCATTAATAGTGACTTGCCAGAACCTATTCATAGACTTGCCCAGGTTACAATTATGGACAAATGTATGAACTAGTTCATTTCAGTTTCATTATAACAAAAGGTTTCTGATACACACCTTGCTGCCTAGCAGGAAAAGCATTTGGGAAAAGCTTTGTTAAAAACATTAGAGGAGAAAAAAGACTGTGTG
>NW_015296723.1:0-290 GCF_001447785.1 Gekko japonicus | reverse complement strand
AATCAGTCAAACAGTTCTGTAACTGTTACACTTCTCCAGGACCAAGCTCTCTAGTAACACTGAAAGCCCTGGAGAAAAGGGAAACGAGGAAACAATTACTCCACACATACCACTGAAACTGACCTGCTTCTTAGTTGTTTTCATCAGGCCTACTGTGTGTTTCTTTCAAATCTATAATGCCCTCACAACAGGGCCAGTGAATGCCAGGTGGCACCCTGGATCCGAGCATTGCCCTCACGAAGGACTAGAAGCCCCGAAGAGGTCCCCAAAGCCTCAATTATAAAAATAGA
>NW_015296722.1:0-290 GCF_001447785.1 Gekko japonicus | reverse complement strand
GGTGGAGGAGAGGTCCCAGCCTTACCAGAAGCACAGGCTTCTTATTCTCCCCAGTTGCTCACAACTGGGAATACCACAAGGGAGCATTCAGATACTCCCCGGGAGGTTCTTGTGCTCTTGCTCAGCAATTATTTGTGCGAGAGAGCTTCTGTCTGCCCAGCTACAGCCGCACGAGCCTTGGCAACCTCTCGGATGAACTGTTCTGACAGCCTTTGCGTAGGACACTTTCGAAGATGGCCTGGAATTCAAGTGCAGCAGCTGGAAGAATCATAGAATCACAGAATCACAGA
>NW_015296721.1:0-290 GCF_001447785.1 Gekko japonicus | reverse complement strand
CACGGCTTCTGGTGGTTTTGGCTAGTTCACCAAAGAGGATCTGCGCTCTCACACTGCGCGCCAGCCTCCCACGCTACCGGTGTGAGTAAACGGCTTGCGTGAGTTGGATTCCTCTCTCTCCACCCCATCCGTCCCCCACTGCAACCTACCACTTAGACCCGAAGAGAAGGAAGGGCAAAAGCCTGCATTTACATTCAGTTTTTAAAATGTATATAGCCGAGGAACCAAAGCGGGGAGTCATTTGCAAATCCATTTACCTTCTTAAACTTCATTTTGGCCAGGGAGGGGGG
>NW_015296720.1:0-290 GCF_001447785.1 Gekko japonicus | reverse complement strand
TTCACTTTGCTTTTAAGGACAAGTGTCATAATGGAGTTGGGGGTGGGGGGGAGAAAACCTCGGCGGTGTGAAGAACAAAGAGCCACCCCTCAACTTCACAAGCAGCCCTGGTTGTTTTATTCATACGAATGCCGGTGAATCATTTCTTGTTTACGCAGAGATCTCTTTTCGGAGCTGATGGCTGTCAGTTGCCAACACCACCGGCTCTTCCCACAGACATTTCTAAAGATAGATGGCTGAAAGGGTGGCTAAAGACACAGGCCCAGCTGTCAGCTATGCTGCCATGGGGG
>NW_015296719.1:0-290 GCF_001447785.1 Gekko japonicus | reverse complement strand
CTCTAAATTAGAACATATGGTGCTGCAAGCGGTCGACACTTTTTTGTTGTTTTTCGTGGACTGCAAATCAACATAGGCTTTTCATGCCGGTTTCATTATGTTAGGTGTGTCACGGAGAGTAAAGGAGGCCTGCCTTCCGGAGTAAATGGGTTAGTGCCGTTTTTAAAGGCGTCACATAATATTTAATGAAATATTAGACACTTCTTGGACATAATATTCCGGCCTCAGCCTGACTTCTACGGGTAGAACTGTGCTAGTCACAGGTTATCAAATTTAGAGGAAAGTGCTGT
>NW_015296718.1:0-290 GCF_001447785.1 Gekko japonicus | reverse complement strand
GCCGTTGGCGGAGGAACCGATCGCCGTAGCCTGGCCACGGTGGGCGAACTCCAGGCAGGGGAGAAGCATGGGCCCGGCACACAGTCTCCCTCGGGCAGGGCCCGCGCCTGCGAGCACCCCCACGTTAGGGCCAGGCGGCGGCGCACAGCCATGCGCGTCCTGAGCCAGCTGGCCCGGCGCCTCCTGCAAACTTTACGGGGGGGGCGCGTCAGCGAGTGCGGGAAGGCGGCGAGCCTGAGGACTACGAGGGTGGTTTCAGGCCGCTGGCCGGGCCCGAGCGCGCCCAACCT
>NW_015296717.1:0-290 GCF_001447785.1 Gekko japonicus | reverse complement strand
ATCCAACATTGGCTTCTCTTATGTGTTGGCTGTACTGCTTGGGATAACACATGGTGCTCAACCAAAGGAATGCTTCTCAATACAAAACAGACCATTCTTATAGAAAAGCAGCATGCCAGGGGAAAGGCTGTGTCATGGCCATTTTGCTGGCATGCTAGCTTTCTACGAGCAGGGTTATGTCACTTTGTACTGCTGGTGGGGCAGACATAATAAAATTCTCTTATATGCAAAAAACCCTCATTTTGTGTAATATAAAGAAGAAGGTAGATACAGGTGGGTAGCTGTGTTGG
>NW_015296716.1:0-290 GCF_001447785.1 Gekko japonicus | reverse complement strand
GAAACGATTCGCCGTGCTTTACAGAGCGAGCGTTTCAGAGGCCAAGAGTAGGCCCGGGAGCCCTTTCCCCTGACCCTGCTGGGTTTGGGGGCGAGGAAGGCGTTTCGACTGCTCCTCTCCACTAGAATGCCCCTTGCACGTGGGAAGCCAGGAGCCTTCCGCCCCCCCGATCAGGAACTTTCTTATTTCCAGGGCTTTCTGTCCCAAGAAGCCCAGCTGTCATCTGAAGCAATACAGCCCAGACCCAGGTTGACTGTTACAAGGAGAACATGGCTCAAGGGTCGTGAAGA
>NW_015296715.1:0-290 GCF_001447785.1 Gekko japonicus | reverse complement strand
CATACAGCAAAGCCCTCTGTAGACTACATGACATTAAGTTCTAGTTTTCCTGGCTGGGAAGTCAATCGACACCCATGATGGGAACAACATCTATTTGTACTGTTTCCGTGCTCTGCGGCTTGTCACGTTAACAGAATGGACAGTGGCATTTAAACAGACATACTCAAAGAAGGATCTACCTTTTCCCCAGGCTAGTAAGAAGTTGTCTGGGTTATGGGATTTTAATAAAGTGTATTATTGGGGAAGGGCCATGGCTCAGAGGCAGAGCCTCTGCTTGGTATGGAGAAGGT
>NW_015296714.1:0-290 GCF_001447785.1 Gekko japonicus | reverse complement strand
CTATCTAGCATGTTTTAATCCCACCTTTTCTCCAAGGAGCTCAGGGTGGTCTACCTAACTTTCCCCCCCCCACTTTAGTTTCACAACAACCTTGTGAAGCAGGCTGAGCTAAAATTAAGTGGCTGGCCCACAGCTACCCAACAGTCTTCATGGTTGAGCGGACATTTGGAACTGGGTTCCCCAGATTCCAGTCTAACTCCCTAACTCAGGGTTCTCCAACTTTTTTGAGCCTACAGTCATCTTTGGAATTGTGACACAGTATATGGTGAGTGCAGAAATCCTTTCTTCAA
>NW_015296713.1:0-290 GCF_001447785.1 Gekko japonicus | reverse complement strand
AACATGGCTTCTCTTATGTTCTTTTGAAAGAATTCATTGACTGGATTATCTTCTTTCCTTTTGTGGCTCCCTGCATCCCCCGAAAACCCTCTGTAGAAGATCTAGGGGGCCCTCAGGCACGAAGTGGGCAGGATTTGACATGGGGAAAAGTTGTGACAAGAATATTCGGGAGTCACATCTTCCACTCTTGCACAAACAGCAGGAGGTGGGGAGGAGATTTCTGCTGATTTTCCCCTTCTCAGCACAGTCCCTCTGTCTGTGCTGTATCCCATTCTGTCCCTAAAGTTCCC
>NW_015296712.1:0-290 GCF_001447785.1 Gekko japonicus | reverse complement strand
AATAAAACAAATAAATAAATGGGCAAGAATGTTTAGCATAAGGAGGTCTGAGGATCTCCCTTTCGCTTTCTCTGGGAAGCAACAACCAGTGAGTAGGAGTCCTCGGACTTGAACCAGAGGGAATCCTATCTGCTCTTCCTTTTCAGAGAGACTATTTGTTTACTGTTTCCACTGACCGCAACTAATCACGCAGAGGTCATCCAGAGCCATCGCTGAGTGATTCAACCGCCTCCCCCAATGATTTCCAAGGACTCCGTTGTCCCAGGGAACCAGAGGGGATGGAATGTTCC
>NW_015296711.1:0-290 GCF_001447785.1 Gekko japonicus | reverse complement strand
TCCACAGCTTAGAGGGAGCATTAAAGAATCAGAAAGCCTTGGAAGGATACAGTTCCCTGAGATCTTTCTACTGGGACCTTCATTTTTGTGAAAGTTTCACACACCCCTTTCACACCATTGCCCCATTTGAAGAAAGGCAAGTAAACAGGGAAATATCAGAATGGCTTATTTGTGTGTGTATTAAGTCCCAACAAGTCAGTTCCAACCCATGGCAACCCTCCAAAACATCCTATCGTTAACGGCTTGAGACTCCCTGATATTAAAAGGCATTTGGGCTGGATTGCAAAAAA
>NW_015296710.1:0-290 GCF_001447785.1 Gekko japonicus | reverse complement strand
TGCTTGGGAGTCCACTAGACCACGGAAGAGTTCAAACCAAAGGGCAATACGTCTTCTGGTTCCTACTGGAAACAACCTCCTAGTCTCATTCGTGGCTCAAACCTCCGCACTTGGATACCGAGGCTGTCTCAAAGATCGTTCAGTCGCTGCCTAAAAATACACGGGGAAACCCACAGTCGTTCTTAATATTTACAGTGGCAGCAGGCGATTCAGCACAAACCACCGCGGCTTTATTTTCCTCCCCTCCCCGGCACGACTCCTCACTTCCCTTTCAAACCGGGTATTTATAG
>NW_015296709.1:0-290 GCF_001447785.1 Gekko japonicus | reverse complement strand
TAAAGATGTCACTGGACTCAAACTTTATTCTACAGAATATAGGTTCAGTTTGTTCCAAAAATGTGTTTTGACAGAAAGAAGGGTTAATTTCACTTTATAACACCTTCTTTGTTATCATTCAGAGCTTACTATTGACATTGTCCTTTTTCACAGAGAGTCACTGAACTCAAATTTTCACTTGATGTCATTGAGAAATGTTAGCTGAAAATTTCAAAGTCAGCAATTATATTTTGTATATTTTCCCCTGCTTGTGGGGGATTGGTATAATGCACAGGAATAGATGTAAATTG
>NW_015296708.1:0-290 GCF_001447785.1 Gekko japonicus | reverse complement strand
CTCTTCCTGAAAGCTGTCAGTGAAGGGGACATTTATGTCTTGCCTTTCCTCTTGTTTCAAGGTGGTTTGCAATGACAGTTTGCCCGATGACTCTAGTTGGGGCACAGGGACATACAGAAGGAGACGGGGTTCAAATACGCAAGGGGTCATGAAGAGCTTTAAAGGTCGTAACAAGCACCTTGGATTGAACTCGGGAAACAGACTGGCAGCCAACGAAGCTGTATCAAAATGGGCAATATAAATGAAATTGCTGAGCTGTACAGTTTAGAACAGATAAAAGGAAGTATTTC
>NW_015296707.1:0-290 GCF_001447785.1 Gekko japonicus | reverse complement strand
ATTGGGGAGTGAATCCTCACTGCCCAGGGAATGGAGCCACCACAAGCCCCTCTAACCCTCACTCGAGAGACCGAGGGACCAGGTCTCCAGCCCAACAGGGCGTTAATCAAGAAGTCAACCCTACAAGGTGTGACATTTGCAAGTTGAATTCCAAAAACAATCACTTTGGTAGCTGTTGCCAAATAGCTGTAGCCAATTGGGTATAGATTGAAGCCCCCAAAACCCAAAGAACACCAGAGAAGTATAATTAACAAGGTTTACTAAAAGAAATGTGCAAAAGGTTACAAATA
>NW_015296706.1:0-290 GCF_001447785.1 Gekko japonicus | reverse complement strand
GCATCTTCTTAGCATGCTCCGTCAGCTCCAGGGTTACAATTATGCATAGCTGTTCCATGGGAGGACTGTCTTTTCTCTCTCTCCCTTTGGTGTTCTTCTGAAGGAAAGAGACTGAGTCCAGCTTCTTGTTGTGCCTCATTGATTATAAATAAGATGTTCATCCTTCTAAAGGCCGCATGACTATGTTGTAAATCCTTGATGTTTGGCAATTGGTCAATGTGTCAGTGGTAGGGGGGAAATTCCACCCTTTTGAGATAAATCTTGGAGGCATTTTCTCCCCTCCCCCCCCC
>NW_015296705.1:0-290 GCF_001447785.1 Gekko japonicus | reverse complement strand
ACCTTTACCTTTTTACTGCAGTGTGGACAAGACAATCCACGTAGGTTGCCAACTCCAGGTTAGGAGATTCAGGGGAGCCCAGAGTCCAAAGCTGCTATTGCCCCCGGAGATAACAGCGTCAGTTATGGAAAACAGTCTCTATAAACTGATAGAAACAGACCCAAAGGAAACTGCGAAAAAAGCACTAAATATCCAAATATCACAGAATGAATTCAGTGTTCATCAGACAATGTGAACTTAATGTCTACCATAGTCTGGAGCTTTTTGAAGAAGAGGCTACAATTCCAGAC
>NW_015296704.1:0-290 GCF_001447785.1 Gekko japonicus | reverse complement strand
CCTGCCTTCCAGACAGCCTCCCGTAACTCCATGTAGAATCTACAAGGCTTGCATTTTGGAACTTACATTTGCTATAGGAGAGAGTGCTGCCTTTTCCTTATGCCCACACACATCACTAATCTCTCTAGGCTGGATCATGAGCGATGTAATATGTGACTAGATTCTACTGAAAAGCACTGGGTTTGGGGTGATATAAGGGAGACATGAAGTGAGGATTGCATTGTGAATGGGCCCACGTAGATGTATCTTGCAACCCTTTCATACAAGTGATTGTCAACACATATGCATTA
>NW_015296703.1:0-290 GCF_001447785.1 Gekko japonicus | reverse complement strand
ATTTCTGGTCTTCAAATTAATGAAGAAAAGTCAATATTATATCCCATTCAACTGACTAAGGAAACTATAGCTTATCTCAAAATTCACTTCAAATTTAAATGGGTAACCTCTTCCTTTCGGTATCTTGGAATACAAATACCACTGAATTTAAACGATCTCTTACTCTGTAATCATCTAAGTATCTCTACTGACATTATCTCTCTTTTGAAGAAATGGAATGACCAATACTTTACTTTATTAGAACGCATTAAACTAGTTAAGGCAATGATTTTACCAAAAATTATCTTTTA
>NW_015296702.1:0-290 GCF_001447785.1 Gekko japonicus | reverse complement strand
CTGCCGAAGGGATAAGGGTGTCCATTGAGGGTGACTAAACAAAATGGAGGCATTAGTCAGGATGGGGTGGGTTTAGGGTTATGTTCACACCAAGGTAGAGAGAGAAGGGAAGCAACCCTTTCCTCATGTTGGTGGCTGGGTGATTCTTAAAATGGGAGGGGAGCCCGTTCTAGGGAGCACCACCTGTTGCAATATTGTCAGACTGCCAAGGCACAAGAGACAACGGCTAGTTTGTTCCTAGATTTGTCTGGCTGTTGGAAGGGGTGCTTTAAGAATTATCCCCCCCCCCC
>NW_015296701.1:0-290 GCF_001447785.1 Gekko japonicus | reverse complement strand
CCATGTGAAAAGAAGCCAGCATGCATAAATGTCCAAATGTGTCACTCTTTCATCCTGCCTTTCCAGCCAGTGACATCTCTTCTGTGATGTGATATGTCCCTGACAGAGATAAAGGAAGAAACCTTTAGCACTGATGTTGCTAAATTAAATGTACATGTTTATTTACCTACTACATTTTTGACCTTCCCTTCCTTCAAGGAGCTCAGGGTGATATGCAGAGGTATCTTGCATTTCACCCTCACAATAGCCCTGTGAAATACATTAGGCTGAGAGAGCATGACTGGCCCAAG
>NW_015296700.1:0-290 GCF_001447785.1 Gekko japonicus | reverse complement strand
AGCCAGTCCGCTTGAGTGTTGGATGCTCCCTTGATATGTTCGGCATGGATTGATAATAAACTGCGTTCTGCCCGGCTCAGCAGTAACGACGCTTCCCGGCGGAGAGACGTCGACGTGAACCCCCCTTGCTTGTTCAGGTACGCTAGGGCCGTCATATTGTCGGTGCGTATCAGAACATGTTGATTCGAAACCTGAGCCAGGAGGTGTTGTATGGCTAGTCGAATGGCACGGAGCTCTAGTAGATTTATTGGTAATTTCCTCTCCGAGGACGACCATGTCCCCTGTATGGG
>NW_015296699.1:0-290 GCF_001447785.1 Gekko japonicus | reverse complement strand
CTGGAACTTTCTTAGAGCAGTGATAGAATTCTAGTGCATTCTGCTCTTGGTTATGCCCAAGAAAGAATATGGCATTGTTCCCAATTTGACTGAAACACTTGCTTCCAAGACTTTTAACAATGGAAAATGATCCGGGGTGGGGGGGAGGAATGTTACAAGCAGCAGTAAGGTCAAAGTTTAATGTTACCATGACTACTATCTACAACTGAACGACTAAATATCTTTACCACATGCTGCACAAAAGATGATTTATCCACTTCAAGTGTTAGTTGCATGCCTGTGCATTTGTG
>NW_015296698.1:0-290 GCF_001447785.1 Gekko japonicus | reverse complement strand
TTAACGATGTTCTCCAGAATGACAAATATTGTTTTGACATATCTTCTTCTGAACGGAAACAATGTAAAAAAGAGTGTGGGGAAAGGCTGGATGCCCAATACAAGGCATCCAGCCTTTTTTTCACTCTTCTGATGAGTAACTGACCAGAGACATTCTGTACATATTTTAAATCTTTATTATATTCAAATTACATTGTTTTAGGGTACATCATACCTTGTATTCTTATACATTGTTTCACAAATATTTTGTAAAGGTCATCAATTTTCTCAATTTCCGTTCAGAAGAAGATA
>NW_015296697.1:0-290 GCF_001447785.1 Gekko japonicus | reverse complement strand
CCTCCCCCATCTGCCGGTTGCCAGACCATGCCTCCCAACCCTTATTTCCCCTCCAAGAAAAGCATTGAGTTCACTATTAATCCATTGGTAAGCCTTGGCTGTTGCTAATTTGCCTTTCTGACCATGGGACAGATCTGTAACACAGCAGTACATTTTCTGGGGGGGAATGCCTAATGTTTACCTAGTCCCCATGTTTCCCTGTGTTAAGCTCCAAAATCAGGCAATCTCTTTGCACAGCCTCTCTTATAACGACAAAACAAGATAGCGGATGCCAAAGCCCCCCCCCCTCC
>NW_015296696.1:0-290 GCF_001447785.1 Gekko japonicus | reverse complement strand
CCACTTGAGCCACCGCAGCTCCCCATCTGTAATAATAGGAGCAAATCAATTGAAGCTAAACCCAGACAAGGCAAAAGCGATGCTGATTGGGAAGGCAGATGTCTTGAAGGACCTTGTACTTCTCCCTTAGGGCTGGGTTCAGCTAACACTTGCTGGCTCAGCTAAGAGCCTTGGTGTTATACTGGGTCCAGCATACCTCTGTAAAAAAAAAAAAAGCTCTCTTCCAACTCAGCCTTGCCTCCAAGATATTCCCCTACCTTGACTTGGCCAATCTGGTGACCTGGATTCAT
>NW_015296695.1:0-290 GCF_001447785.1 Gekko japonicus | reverse complement strand
CTCCAAATCAGTCCCTGCTCCTATTTTGTCTGGTTTCAATCCTGTGCAAAATGTAGGAAAAGATTTGGACGACAAGAAACACTCAAAGCCTCAGTTTTGTTTCTGGATAAATAGGAACATTAAAAAGGTCATGTTGAAGCAGAGCAGCAGCCCACCTATGTCAGCATCCTGTTTTCTCCAGACCAGACACCCCAGGAGGTCCACAGGCAGAAACAGAGGCCAAACCTGTCCCTTGAGGCATATTAACTATGACAGGCTGGTTCTGAGGGGACCCACACAGCCTCCTATGA
>NW_015296694.1:0-290 GCF_001447785.1 Gekko japonicus | reverse complement strand
CATGGGATAGCTACATGTGTTTGAGTTTGTAGTACCAGTATTTTACACCGGTCTGTAATTTTAGTTGTACTGGAGTAAGAAAACTTCTCAGCCTTATACATGTTGCCTTTCGAAATCTTTCTCAGTTCCCATTGCATCTATTTGTCATTTCATTCAACAGAACCATTGATTCAAATCAAAGGAACTCTATTTATCAAGGCATGTTGGTAAATTTAGTATCATTCAGACAAAGCTATCATAAAGGCTCTCCCTCTTTTCAAATAAAATCTTAATGTAACTTTGCAGGGTTT
>NW_015296693.1:0-290 GCF_001447785.1 Gekko japonicus | reverse complement strand
CTACCAGGAGGTTTCAGGCCCAAGCCCCGAGCAGATGCAGGGAGGAATCCCGGTGCTTGTGCCTGGCTGAGGATCATCCCATCTGCAGCCTTAATCCTTAATGCTCTAGGAGCAAAGCTTCTCTTAAGCGACCTGGATTGGAAGCCTTGCAGTGCTTGCTGGGAGAAGGGAAGAAGCGCCTTCTCCCCTCACTAACATTGTGCTATCGAATCGACAGCCAATCCGTAGGCTTCTGCCTCCACAAGCTGGGCTGGCAAATTGAAAAGGAAGCTGCTTTGAATGCTCCCCCA
>NW_015296692.1:0-290 GCF_001447785.1 Gekko japonicus | reverse complement strand
AGACCAACCTATGAAGCCTTGCGTAGGAATATCAAGGCCTCTGGTCCAAGCGTTCACCCTGAGGAGCATCCAGTTTTCCCCTCCCACTATTCCGGGAATCTTTCCTCCCCACCCCAATAACTATATATTTTTTTCCCCTCCTTCCCCTCTCTTCCCTCCCCCTTTCTCCCTCTGATGTCGGAGCAAGCCCTCTGTACACGCTGGCCCAGATACGTCACACGGCGCCCGGGGAGCTGGCTCGATGCCGCTGGTTCTCAGAACGAGGAAGTGCCTGCTACTTGAGAAGTGGC
>NW_015296691.1:0-290 GCF_001447785.1 Gekko japonicus | reverse complement strand
CTCCCCAGGCTCCTCCCCCCAAATCTCCACGGGTTTTCCAACTTGGAGTATACAGCCCTAGTTGGAGAAAGGTGAGGGACAGTTGTACTTGGGAGCAAGGAGCATCCCCTGGACTCACCTTGGACCCAGCATGTGGGGCCAGGAGCATACGTTTTTCCTGTTGCCTTCTTCCACAGTGGTAGGCTCAGTGGTCCTGCCAGTCCCTCAGGCTTTTGCCTCATTTGCTTGTGCAGAGAAGCAGCCCTGCAGGACAAGCAATGGACCTCTGAATACTAGTGCTGGGAGACAGC
>NW_015296690.1:0-290 GCF_001447785.1 Gekko japonicus | reverse complement strand
ACTGGGAAGATCTACAACAGCCACTGAAATTTACTTTAATTATTAGTGAGGTGTTTGTGTGGCCTGTGGCATTTTCCACAGCTTCACAGTAGATATCCTTAAGGTGGATTCCTGGCATTGTACCATACGTTGATGGTGTCATTATTGGTGGATCTACCAAAGAGCATGTGATGTGGGTGTGTGAAGTCCTGCAACAACATCAGGATATGTGTGCGCTGAAGCCACATCTCCCTGTGTATTGTGATCACAAGCTGAAAAGGGCCAATGTGCACCTGGGAGACACAAAACTC
>NW_015296689.1:0-290 GCF_001447785.1 Gekko japonicus | reverse complement strand
TTAAAATTTCCTAAGAAGTAATAGTCTTCGGTCTGGTTAAGATAGCCATAGCACAAAATCTTGCTACCTTAGCAGTAGTTTCATTACAGATAGCAGCTAGAAGAAGAGTAGAAGAAAACGGACTCGACCTGCCTGGGTAGGCGACAATTATCGGAGTAATACATTTAAAACGAATCTCGTGATAAAATCGACAAGACAAAAGAACGTGCTCCATTGTCTCTCGACGTGGCCAGAATTACAAGGACAGAGTCATCTTGCGTATGGGGGTATGAACACATCTCCCTTGAAGG
>NW_015296688.1:0-290 GCF_001447785.1 Gekko japonicus | reverse complement strand
TCTACCCGTCACAGGTGTGGGTTCTGAACCAGGATTAGACTATGGTTTAGAATCTCAGTTTGTAGGGAATAAACAAATGTCAGATTTGCCCAGGTCCCTGAATTTGGGCAGTATGGTTGTGCTTTTCAGTGAGGTTGCTGGGGAATCACATACGCATAGCAAGCACGTGATATTTGTACCACTCACTGGCAAACCCTCCATTTAAAACTTTTAAAGATTTTCAGTAAATAAGATTTGCTTGTAGCAGTGTCTGGGTGCAGCAGCCTTTGGCCAGTTTGGTGTAGTGGTTA
>NW_015296687.1:0-290 GCF_001447785.1 Gekko japonicus | reverse complement strand
ACCGTACCAGTAACGACAACTACAGTTCCCCCGACCACTACCACAGAGACTACCACTACTACCACTAGTCCTACGACCAAAGAAACCACACCGGTCACAACCACCAGAGGTACAACTACCACAGTTCCCAAAGAAATCACCACAACACCACCCACTACTACCCCCGTGCCTCCAACCACCACCACAACACAGCTGACAACCACGTCTCCTGGAACAACTTGCGGACCCGCTATATGCACATGGTCGAAATGGTTTGATGTTGACTTCCCCACTTCTGGACCTAAGGGAGG
>NW_015296686.1:0-290 GCF_001447785.1 Gekko japonicus | reverse complement strand
CTCCATTTTACCCTCACCTTAATCCAGTGACCATTATCGCCTAACGGAGAGGGAACGGCTGAATGTTTCCCAGGGAGTTTTGGGGCTCAGAGGACTCCCAACTCCTAGTAGAGCATTTGTATCACTATACCATACTGGCTTATGTTAACCGGTACACAGTAATATATAGCGTAACATAACAGTGTACTAATATTTTTGTTCTGAGAAACTGACCACCTTCCTTTTCAGAATGGGGGAGGGGAACAGAAGAGAAATATGAGAGTGAAAGTAGTGAAGGAGAGGAGTCATCA
>NW_015296685.1:0-290 GCF_001447785.1 Gekko japonicus | reverse complement strand
CCCCATCTGGAGGTTGGCAACCCTAGCAGCATCATGTTATTCCATGGCATTGGTAGAGGCAGCAGGAAAGCAATGTGTGGGTGTACGGTTCCTGCCAGGTCACAGCAGCAAGTTGCACTGGATACTGCCATCCAGTCAGCAGCTACATAACTGCACAGCACTCATTCCACCTACAACTATGGACGGGGAAGATTCCCTTTACTTTACTGCTCCATGGGGGACAGTTATGCACTAACTCACAAGCTGTGCTGGACCATTTAGAGGGGAAAAGATTGTCCAGGTTGCTGATC
>NW_015296684.1:0-290 GCF_001447785.1 Gekko japonicus | reverse complement strand
GATTTGCATCAGCAAGGTCCTGTGGTGTGACGCACTTTCAGTCAGGATGCATTTGTGCCACATCCTCAGTAAAGATGAGGATACAAACTTATAGAAGGATACATAAGTCAAGGAGATGTTCTTTGCCACCAAATACTCAATGCTGTCTTCCAATTAGGCAGAATCCTGATTTTGATGACCACCTCTGATGCATCAGGTTGACAGGGACTAGTTTCACAGTTCTCAACACCAGATAAAACAGCAAGACTATGGCTTAGTTTTTCAAGTGTCTGTTTATTGAGGCAGCACTT
>NW_015296683.1:0-290 GCF_001447785.1 Gekko japonicus | reverse complement strand
TTACCAGAGAGCAAAGAGGGCAGATACAAACCATTCTGTCCAGGAACCAACAGATTTTCTCCAACTTGCCAGGGAAAACGAACTTAGCTTACCACCAAATAAATACTGGGGATTCGAAGCCTGTGGCACTGCCACCTTATAGAGTAACAGGCCCAAATGCCACATATGTACAAAGGGAGGTCGAAGAAATGTTAAGTCTGGGACTCATTGTACCTTCTGTAAGTCCCTGGGCCTCACCGGTAGTACTAGTTCCAAAACCAGATAAAACAATAAGGTTTTGTGTTGATTAC
>NW_015296682.1:0-290 GCF_001447785.1 Gekko japonicus | reverse complement strand
ACATGACTGAATGGCTAACAACAATTTTGGTAAGGTTGTTTTAATGTATTTTGAACATTGTTTTGACCTACTGTTAATCATTTTTTCATTTTATGTTTCTTTTCTTGTGAGTTTTAATTGTAATGGCCTTTGGCCTCATAGAATAAGTGCTACTTAATCTTTTGACAGTGAGTTCTCATCAGCCAAACATTCTGATTCATTAAACCAGACATGCATTAGCATTCTTTTGTTATAGGCCCTGACTTTTGACAGTTCCATTTGAAATACCTGAACACCAATTTTGCAGCAAT
>NW_015296681.1:0-290 GCF_001447785.1 Gekko japonicus | reverse complement strand
CCAACAGATATTGAAGCAGCATGAATTCGGATACTCAAAAAAAGTGTTGAAGAAAAAGAGTGACATATTTTGTTACACTTCCAATCCACCTTTTCCCCCCCTTCACAGAACTGAAAAGGCACTAGAGATTCTGAAAATAAAAAAGCCTTCTTTATTGCATGTACAAGCTATTAGGGAAATGACAGTGCAAACCTATGCAGAATTACTCCAGTCTAGGACAACCAGCACTAGTCCTCTGCATAGGATTGCACTGTGATGCTCTATGATGGCAGGCAGTGAGGAGGGCAAAA
>NW_015296680.1:0-290 GCF_001447785.1 Gekko japonicus | reverse complement strand
TTCCAAAGTCATCCAGTAAGCTTTCTGAATGAGGGAAGATGTGAATCAAACAGCCCCCTTTCCATGTATTTCTGATCTTAACAGACCAAAGTGACTTTCAGCAGTGAGAACATGAACAACTAATAACAGGTAAAGCTTAAACGGTTCTGTTAGGAATTGCATCTGTCCAAGTTGATATGGTGGAAGACAAATAAAATGGCTTACTCTGGTGCCTCAAGCAGTTTCTTTGAAGGATGCTTTTTGAAAGACAAGCTGTGAAGAGTGTATGTGATCAGAGAAGAGATCCCACC
>NW_015296679.1:0-290 GCF_001447785.1 Gekko japonicus | reverse complement strand
ATAGGTTCGCCACCACTGCTCTATAGCATGGCTTGGTTGTTGTATATGAAAGTCCATGTCTGGTTTTTTTTTTCTCTCGCAGATCAAAATTAATTAAAGTTGAAAACTTTGAGTCTTATTTTAAGAAACAAAAAGCTGATTCAAACTGCGGGTTTGCAGAAGAGTATGAGGTAGGCATTTAGTATGTTCTTTTGTTGTTGTTGTTGTTTGCCTGTGTTGCATTTTTAGAGATTTCTCCACAAGTGAGCTACTTCCATAAATACCACCCGCCACACTGATAAAACTGTCAA
>NW_015296678.1:0-290 GCF_001447785.1 Gekko japonicus | reverse complement strand
AATGTATTTTTTTCTAACTTTTTTTCTTGTCGACTGAGACTCTGCTCGAGGGCAGGCTTTGTCCTGGGGGAAGAGGAGGAAAGGTGTTCTTCTCCAGCGTCACGATCCAAGCTGGGGCAGCCGGGGTGCCTCTGCAGCTGCTGGTGTGCACAGAGATGCGGCAAGGGAAGACCGAGAGCCTGCCCTGGGCTCCTGAAGCGGCTCCTCCCAGGTGGCTGGCTCTCAGGTGTCCCTGACTTTGGGGAGGGGGAAATAAAGTTAGGGGGGAAATGCATTCTCTTCTTGCTCAG
>NW_015296677.1:0-290 GCF_001447785.1 Gekko japonicus | reverse complement strand
CCCCCCCGAAATGACCTCTGCCCCTGCGCATGATTACATACCCATGTCCATGAGGGTTTGGAGAAAATACATGCCAGTCATAACAGGTGCCTTGATGGAACGCTGAAGTACAGAAAGCTGCTTAGTGGCCCTCCCTATTTGTGTCAACAGACACTGATGCATAGACACAGGGCTCAGGGGGACTCTCAGAAACAGTTGTCCGCTTGATTTTCAGTGAGTCCTCGTTTAGTACAGCGTAGACGACTCCGTCAAGGTCCGCTCCATAGGAGACTTCATCATAGACTGCTTTG
>NW_015296676.1:0-290 GCF_001447785.1 Gekko japonicus | reverse complement strand
GCCCTGGTTGAGGCTAAACGGATGTCTTTCGGTCCAGGGACTACCAGGAGATATTGATCTACAGAGCACAAGGCTCTCTGGGACACATCTTCATTGAAACAGCTTCATTGTTGCATTGAGAATGATGCCTTAAAAAGGCTCGGCCAGTCTTGTTTTGGCCGGTGAAATGCCCAATCCTAAATAGGGAAAAGCAGTGGCCAGAAGCACTTGAGAATCCCTGCCTTTAAAAAAACTTGAGAATCCCTGACTTAAGAAGGACATTCGCTGGTTTGGAGTGTGCATGATGGTGT
>NW_015296675.1:0-290 GCF_001447785.1 Gekko japonicus | reverse complement strand
CCTCTGCGTTTCCAGCTCTTTCCTATCTGCTATCTTTGGGCATTCCAGCTGCAAATTAACTGGCCTGGGAACATTAACGGCTCGGCACTCAGCCACTTGCTTGCTAAGCTTCAGCCCGCCCGCGCGAAACATATTCATTGGCTTGGCTTATGGGGGGGGGTGTTAGTTAGGGACCCATCATATTCAATCAATCAATCAATCCAGTTACCTTTATTGGCATGTAACCCTTGCAAACCCATATACACCAAAACAACAACCACCACCACCACAACATAGAATAATACTTGCAA
>NW_015296674.1:0-290 GCF_001447785.1 Gekko japonicus | reverse complement strand
TCCCCCATCCCTCCTTTGCTCCACCCAGGGCAACCCAAACACCCAGCGAAAGCAAACCATACAACTTTCATAGCTCCATGGGCCACCAGCATGCACAGACTTTGTTGTAGCAACATCCGATGTTCCCTGCTTGCTTGTGTGGAGTCCAGCGTTGCTCCGAATCTTTGGATACTCCTCTGCCTGGTTTTCCTTTTCTCTGCCCTACTTTGCCTCGTCTTGCCTGGGCTGTCCTCCCTGTGGACCTCAGACTACAGCAGAGTACCCACTGGATAAGCAAGGCAGAAGAACAT
>NW_015296673.1:0-290 GCF_001447785.1 Gekko japonicus | reverse complement strand
GGGAACAGAGATCCATTCAGTGAACTGAATGCTATTTAAAGTCATTACAGTTCTGGAGCTCCAACCTCTTGCATATAAGGAGGCATCACTCTCCACAATCATCCTGATATGTGTGGTTATCTTTTGCATGAATACAGCAACATGAGTATTTTCCAGCTTTGGTGTGTACAAACCCATACTGTCAAGCTGTCTGGGTTTCTAATCATGCATACCTGAAGCTGGAGAGTGTGCTCATTGCCCTAATTATCATATAGCAGTGTCTGTAGTATCGCCAGGAGATCCTAAGATTG
>NW_015296672.1:0-290 GCF_001447785.1 Gekko japonicus | reverse complement strand
GTCCACTAAAGATTTTTTTAGGGCTGCTTTATTGTCATGAACTGACCATTACACAATAAGTATTGTGATGCTGGCACTTCCTAGCTTCATCAAAGCTGGAGGTCCTATTTATTTAGTTTGCCTTCAAAGGATGATGGATCAAGATGGGTTTTCAACTGCCCTTGGGATTTTTCAGTTGGGAATGTCATTAACATAGTTAACCTATGGGATGGAGAGCTGATGAGCACTTGACACATTTGTTCCTAAGAACCCATTTCCACTAGCCAGCCTAGGCCGGAATGGGCAGGATA
>NW_015296671.1:0-290 GCF_001447785.1 Gekko japonicus | reverse complement strand
CTTGGCTATTAGATATATAGATACATTTCAGTTTAGTAAAATTTTCAAATTAGCCATTCAAGACTGGGTACAAGATGATTGATAGCAAAACAGAAAAAAGTACTACTGTATGCCACATGCTTGAAGAACTGATTCCAAAGTTTCCAGCAACTTCTTGTACATGAAATGTACATGTACTTGAAGAACCTTAGATTTGGGCCTAGGATTTAACACCATGTTATTCCTGACTTTATGTTCACTATTTTTGTGTCTACAAAGAAGTGAACTAGCTCATAAGGTTATTAAACAAA
>NW_015296670.1:0-290 GCF_001447785.1 Gekko japonicus | reverse complement strand
GTCCCATCTGGAGGTTGGCCTCCCTATATGGAGAGCTGGAGTGTGAAGAGGGATTGGGTGAAATGGAGTGAAAAAGGCAGCTGGATCTATCGCCAGGACTAGGGAGGCCCTGCAAATCTTCCCTGTGCCATGAAGATCATTAGATGACCTTGGCCCAGTCTCTGTTTCTCTCTCTGCCTAGCCTACTGCACAGGGTTGTTGTGATAAAATGAAAGAGGAGAGAAATATGTGTTAAGCCCTGAGCTCCTAGGTGGAAGAGTAGGATAAAAAAGTAATAGGTGAAGGTAAAG
>NW_015296669.1:0-290 GCF_001447785.1 Gekko japonicus | reverse complement strand
CAGAAGCACTGCTGGGCAAATGACCCGTCAGGACCCACCTTTCTAAAAACGCTTGGTGGGGAACATTGACCTACAGTAATAAAGTTCCCCCCCCGTTTAAAAAAGAAGACTGTTTCAACTCCTCCCCACAATGCCTTGTTCACTCACACTTGCTTAGAACGTTAGCTGTCTTCATACGCATACACACTGGGGGCTGAAGTCATTGGAAAGCTCTGCCCTCTGTACTTGCTCAGAGGTAGCCTTTATCAGGGTTCCCCAAGGCCCTGGTTACGTGGGAGGCTGGGTTTGGT
>NW_015296668.1:0-290 GCF_001447785.1 Gekko japonicus | reverse complement strand
CGGGGATATGCATCCAGCTATACCGACAAGCATATGAAGGAGTTGAAGAGACTGGATACGAGCCCAGAATATGACAGTCTTACATTCGTGCCAACATGGTTGTACATTGCAATGGACTGATCTAAGCACTTAAATCTGTAGCTACGTTGCACATTCAAACGGGTTTCGCGGTCGTGCTCTGTTCTCCGGGGAGTCTTGAAGAATTGACTTGTGGGCGGCGGGGTAGACATATGCAAGTCTGAGCACCAGGAATCCCCTGCCGAAAATTCTCTCTGCCTTGCTGCATCCCT
>NW_015296667.1:0-290 GCF_001447785.1 Gekko japonicus | reverse complement strand
CCCCTTCGTATCACATTTCACTCTCAATCCGCTTTTGTCCCCGTCCCCCCCCCGGAAGTCCAGACCTTCAGCAGAAATCGGCAGGGCCGTCTGTCCGCAAACAAAAATTAAAATAGAAGACGGCGCTTTGCCCATTGAACAGGAACGCGAGACGCACTTTGCTCTCGGTGACGAGTTGGGTCGCCTCCAGCGCGCGGTAGGTGAAGCGTGAAGAACACGCCGGGTGCCTCCGTGTGAATATTCAGGAGATCACAGCGAGACGGTCCGCAACATGTTCGGGATGATGCGCC
>NW_015296666.1:0-290 GCF_001447785.1 Gekko japonicus | reverse complement strand
CAAGACCATCTGCATTGGAAAACTGCTGTTAGAGGCCGAGAGAGAAACACGGCACTTTCTTTTGCTGTGGATTTAGAGTCTGTTTGCCATTAGATATGGCTGGATAAAAAATGGGGAGCAAATGAAACCCCCTGTTGAATAGGAGATAGCATGAAGATCTCATCATGTAAATTATTCACTCAACTCAGTGAAAGTAGGTCAGGGCTTGGGGAGGAGGTACGTCAGAAGTTTCTCTCTTTGTGTGGCAGGAATCACTGCTGAATAACCATACAGGGAAAGACAGGCTGGAA
>NW_015296665.1:0-290 GCF_001447785.1 Gekko japonicus | reverse complement strand
GACAGCTCTTCCCAGCCAAGGCTAGTAGTGCGAGCGTCTTGGCCCTCCTCACAGCTTCCCAGAGGCTTGGAAGGGGCCATCTCCAGGAGTTTGCAGGGAAGCAGCCTTGACCTCCATCTTTCAACAGAATCCCGTTAAGGCTTTTCTAGTTATTAGAGGCCTGAACTGGCGCAGATGGGAGCTTTCGCTTTCATTCTTTTTTGTTGTTATTTTGGTGGGAAGGCTTCCTTTTAGGCATGGCGTGGCAGCAATTAGATAGGATGGTCCCTCCCAGTCCTTGGATAGCATGG
>NW_015296664.1:0-290 GCF_001447785.1 Gekko japonicus | reverse complement strand
GTGCCACTTGACTCTTGCTCTTTTCTACTTCTACATGTTCATGTCAGGCTACTCTTGTTTCTGACTCCGTGCATGTTCGGTAATCCCTTTTTTTCATTGTGTTCTCTCTTCTGGCTCCAGAAATTTGTCTGCAAATGCAGCAGCTGAGACCATCATAAGACCAAGGCTTTTTGCCAATACAAATCCAAATAGCACTGCTAATGTGCTGAGTAAGTGGCAGAGAGCACCAACAACCACAACACTAGATAGATCTGTCCTTTGGAGTCAACTGCTGTGAAGGCTGGGGTTTT
>NW_015296663.1:0-290 GCF_001447785.1 Gekko japonicus | reverse complement strand
GCCATCTTTGTCGCCCCCCTCTGGCCACGTCCCCATGGTAACATAACGGAGCCTCCCTGGTTGAGAGGCAGTCGTTCTTGGTATAGCCAGGGCTGGGGGCAATAGCAGAGAGAGACTAGCTCTTCCATGCTCTTCTTATAGCCTTCCATTGTGTCAAACATGGTGCCAGACTGGATGGACTCCTTGGTCTCCCCTAGCAGGGCTGTTCTGTATGTTTCTGCACAGAGGGCGGAAACATGGCAAGTCCCAGTGGGGCTGCTGCTCTCCCAAAGCAGTTTCCTGTTCTCTTG
>NW_015296662.1:0-290 GCF_001447785.1 Gekko japonicus | reverse complement strand
CTAAACCCCTCCTCTTGTTTCATTCTTTAAAAGGGAGGTTTCCACACATTTATCCCGCCTTTGCTTACTATCGTTCGGGTCCCTCAGTGGCCTACAGTACTAAATACATCCTAAGGGCCAAGAACTTCAGCAATAACCTCCTGATACTCCTTTACTCAAGAGCTCTTTTCAGACACAGCCGCACATACCGTGGCCCACTAACAGGAGTCTGCTATACCCATGATGCTCCCAGTATGCACGGTTGCTATTTTGTGTGAAATGGACAATGCATGCATTTCCTATGCAAGTAC
>NW_015296661.1:0-290 GCF_001447785.1 Gekko japonicus | reverse complement strand
AAAGGAATGCTTGTTGGGCCTTGAAATAGAAGGTTATTTGAAAAGTGCAGATTTATGACTGTTTAGTTAATGCAGTATCAGGCTGATCAAAATCAGGTAATTGTGTGGGGTTGATTTTCATATACTACCCCGTGACTGTTATTCAACTGAAATTTCTGTTGATTCAGCTAGATTTTCAAGCTGCAGGAACATTTGGAATTTGGAGGCAGTGATGAGTGCCACCCCACAATGGCCTCTGCGAGAAGTGGAGTTGAGCCCAATACCTCCTCACTTTGCAAAAGAATAAAAAA
>NW_015296660.1:0-290 GCF_001447785.1 Gekko japonicus | reverse complement strand
TTGTGAGAAAGGGAGAAAAGCACCTCATTCTCTACCTGCTCTATCCCGCTCCACTCGGGGCGGTGACCAGCCGGCTGTCACGTTGCTTGCCTGCAGAAACTGAGTCATTCGGTGCTGATGTGGCCCATCTGAATTTGCCAACGTCCCCTCGTTGTTAAGAGCTGAGGCTCTTTCAACTGAGCCAAGAGCTCGTTCACAGCTCACCTTTGTCACAAATTCACTATGTGGCCTTAGTCAAGGCCGGTGATGTGGGTTTTCTGGGGAAATATGAATCAGAAAATCCCCCCCCC
>NW_015296659.1:0-290 GCF_001447785.1 Gekko japonicus | reverse complement strand
TTTGCTCCCCCCCCCCCCCCCCAAAAAAATGGCTTTCAGAGGTATAATGACATCACAGTTATTAACTATTGAGGGCTCTATCATCCATGAAATTGTTTAATACCCTTTTAGAGGGTATAAGCTAGTAGCTGTCCTGTGGCAGTGAGTTCCACACATGCATTTTGTGAAGAAATAAGTAATTTAGATGCTGAATTAAGCTTGTTGGGATCTGTTTGATGATTCCCCCTTGCCTGGGCAATATTCTGCATGCAGCAAGTAAATGTGGCAAGAAGAATTTAGGCAAAGGAAAT
>NW_015296658.1:0-290 GCF_001447785.1 Gekko japonicus | reverse complement strand
CAAGATCTTGTAATAAGAGCACAATAGCATGTATCAGATGAATGACTCTCAAAGGCTGGTGTTGCCAAAAATGAACATGTGCTTGCCAACAGAACAAAAGATCCAACATATCTAAGCTAAATACTAAATGAAAAAGGAAGTCAATGCCAAGAAAACACTCAAGTTCACATAACAAAGGGGGAAAAGGTAAAGAAAAAGTACTAGATGTGTTGTGTTCTTACATAGACCACGCGCGCGGTTGGGTCCTGTCACAGCCACATGAACAGCTTAAGCTTCGCTCTCTTAGACAA
>NW_015296657.1:0-290 GCF_001447785.1 Gekko japonicus | reverse complement strand
AAAAAAGCCACATTGCAAGAATTAATAGAAGAATTGCCTCTGAGCGTTATTCTCAGTGGAAAAGCTGCACATATGAACCATACATGAGATTTACAATATTTGTTCAACACATTTGAATCAACTTCTTAGCCTTAGCAAGTTTAAAATACTTAACCCCAAGACTACATTATTTGCATTATGCCATTCTGTAACTACATTCAATACAGATTAGGGATAGTTGTATGCATCCAAGAATCAGTTGCCAGGCCTTTTTCAAGCATCTCTTTCGTTGTTGTTGTTGTTCAGTCGCA